>NC_086447.1:475962528-476218152 GCF_028390025.1 Pseudophryne corroboree | reverse complement strand
GTGGAGATGGTCGGACACACAGCAGGAGGAAAGGAGATGGGGGTGGTCAGACACACAGCGTGAGGGAGGGGAGGGATGGCCGTACACACATCGGGCGGGGAGGGGTGGTGGCCATTCACACAGCGGGCGGGGGAATGGCCGGACACAGAGGAAGGGGAGGAGGGTGGGTGGCCGGACACAGCGGGAGGAGGGGGAGGGTGGGGTACAGACCCACAGCGGGAGGAGGAGGGGGGTGGGGTGGCCGGACACACAGCCGAAGGGAGGGAGGTGGTCGGACACACAGCGGGTGGGAGGGGAGAGATGGCCGGATACACAGCGGGAGGGGGATGTGGGTGGCCGGACACACAGCGGGAGGGGGGGTGGAGCAGGGCACACAGCGGGAGAGGTGGGGAGGTGGCCGAACACACAGCGGGAGAAGAGGGGGAGGAAACCGGACACACAGCGGGAGAGGGGGGGAGGAGACCGGACACATGGAGGCAGAGGGAGGGAGGTGGGGGTGGTTGGACACACAGCAAGAGGTAGGGAGGTGGAGGTGGTCGGACACACAGCAGGAGGGAGGGAGGTGGGGTTGGCCGAACACACAGCGGTAGAGGGGAGGAGGAGACCGGACACACAGTGGGAGAGGAGGGGAGGAGACCAGACACACAGTGGGAAAGGAGACAGGACACACAGCAGGAGAGGGGGGAGAAGACCGGACACACAGCGGGAGAGGGGGGAGGAGACCGGACACACAGCGGGAGAGGAGACCGGACACACAGCGGGAGAGGGGGTGAGGAGACCGGACACACAATGAGATGGTGGGGGGTGGGGGTTGGCCGGACATACAGGGGGGGGTGGCCAGACACACAGCAGGAGGGAGGGAGGTGGGGTGGCCGGACACACAGCGGGAGAGGGGGGGGAGGAGACCGGACACACAGCGGGAGAGTAGACCGGACACACAGCGGGAGAGGGGGTGAGGAGACCGGACACACAACGAGATGGAGGGGTGGGGTTTGGCCGGACACACAGGGGGGTGGGGGGGTGGCCAGACACACAGCAGGAGGGAGGTAAGGTTGGGGTGGCCGGACACACAGCGGGAGATGGGAGGAGGAGACCAGACTCACAGTGGGAGAGGAGGGGAGAAGATCGGACACACAGCGGGAGAGGAGACCGGACACACAGCAGGAAAGGGGGGGAGACCGGACACACAGCGGGAGAGGAGACCGGACACACAGCGGGAGGGGGGGGGAGACCGGTCATACAGCGGGAGAGGGGGTAACCGGATACACAGAGGGGTTGGCCAGACACACAGCAGGAGGGAGGGAGGTGGGGGTGGTCGGACACACAGCAGGAGGGAGGGAGGTGGGGGTGGTCAGACACACAGCAGGAGTGAGGAAGCTGGGGGTGGCTGGACACACAGCAGGAGGGAGGAAGGTGGGGGTGGTTGAATACACAGCAGGAGGGAGGGAGGTGGGGATGGCCGGACACACAGTGGGAGAGGAGACCGGACGCACAGTGGGAGAGGAGGGGAGGAGACCGGACACACAGCGGGAGAGGGGGGAAGGAGATGACCACACAGCGGGAGAGGAGACTGGACACACAGCGGGAGAGGGGGGGAGGAGACCGGACACACAGCGGGAGAGGGGGGAAGGAGACGTCCACACAGCGGGAGAGGAGACTGGACACACAGCGGGAGAGGGGGGTGAGGAGACTGGAAACACAGCGAGAGGGGGTGTGGGGGTTGACCGGGCACACAGGGGAAGTGGCCAGACACACAGCAGGAGGGAGGGAGGTGGGGGTGGCCGGACACACAGCAGAAGAGAAGGGGAGGAGACCGGACACACAGCAGGAGAGGAGGGGAGGAGACCGGACACACAGCGGGAGAGGAGACCGGACACACAGCGGGAGATGAGACCGGACACACAGCACGAGAGGGGGGGAAACCGGACGCACAGCGGGAGAGGAGACCGGACACACTGCGGGAGAGGGGGGGAGACCGGTCACACAGCGGGAGAGGGGGTGGCCGGATACACGGGGGGGGTGTGGTCGGACATACAGCAGGAGGGAGGAAGGTGATGGTGGTCGGACACACAGCAAGTGGGAGGGAGTTGGGGGTAGCCGGACACACAGCGGGAGAGGGGAGGAGGAGACTGGACACACAGTGGAAGTGGAGGGGAGGAGACCAGACACGCAGCGGGAGAGGAGACAGAACACACCGCAGGAGAGTGGGGGGAGACCGGACACACAGCGGGAGAGGGGGGGGAGGAGACCGGACACACAGCAGGAGAGGAGACCGGACACACAGCAGGAGAGGGGGTGAGGAGACCAGACACACAGCGAGAGGGGGTGGGTGGGGGTTGGCCGGACACACAGGGGGGGGTGGCTGGACACACAGCAGAATGGAGGGAGGTGGGGGTGGCCAGACACACAGTGGGAGAGGGAGAGGGGACCTTACACACAGTGGGAGAGGAGGGGAGGAGACCGGACACACAGCAGGAGAGGAGACCGGACACACAGCGGGAGAGGGGCGGGAGACCGGACACACAGTGGGAGAGGAGATCGGACACGCAGCGGCAGAGGGGGGAGAGACCGGACACACAGCGGGAGAGGGTGTGGCCGGATACACAGGGGGGGGTGGCCGGACACACCGCAGGAGGGAGGGAGGTGGTTGGACACACAGCGGGAGGGAGGGAGATGGGGTGGTCGGACACGCAGCGGGAGGGAGGGGAGGGACGGCCGGACACACAGCGGGCGGGGGGGGGGGGGTGGCCGGACACAGCGGGAGGGGAGGAGGGGGGGTGGCTGAACACAGCGGGAGTTGGGTGGAGGGTGAGGGTCGGACACACAGCGTGAGGAGGAGGGGAGGAGACCGGACTCACATTGGGAGAGGAGGGGAGGAGATCGGACACACAGCGGGAGAGGAGACCGGACACACAGCAGGAAAGGGGGGGAGACCGGACACACGCAGGAGGGATGTAGGTGGTAAACCAGACAGCAGGAGGGAGGGAGATGGGGGTGGTCGGACACACAGCGGGAGGGAGGGAGATGGGGGTGGTCGGATACGCAGCGGGAGGGGAGGGATGGCCGGACACACAGCTGGCGGGGGGGTGGCCGGACAGCGGGAGGGGAGGAGGGGGGGTGGCTGAACACAGCGGAAGTTGGGGGAGGGTGAGGGTCGGACACACAGCGTGAGGAGGAGGGGAGGAGACCGGACTCACAGTGGGAGAGGAGGGGAGGAGATCGGACACACAGCGGGAGAGGAGACCGGACACACAGCAGGAAAGGGGGGGGAGACCGGACACACGCAGGAGGGAGGTAGGTGGTAAACCAGACAGCAGGAGGGAGGGAGATGGGGGTGGTCGGACACACAGCGGGAGGGAGGGAGATGGGGGTGGTCGGACACGCAGCGGGAGGTAGGGGAGGGATGGCCAGACACACAGCTGGCAGAGGGGTGGCCGGACACAGCGGGAGGGGAGGAGGGGGGGTGGTTGAACACAGCGGGAGTTGGGGGGAGGGGTGAGGGTCGGACACACAGCGCGAGGAGGAGGGGAGGAGACGGGACTCACAGTGGGAGAGGAGGGGAGGAGATCGGACACACAGCGGGAGAGGAGGGGAGGAGATCGGACACACAGCGGGAGAGGAGACCGGAAACACAGCAGGAAAGGGGGGGGAGACCGACACACGCAGGAGGGAGGGAGTTGGTAAACCAGACAGCAGGAGGGAGGGTGGTGGGGGTGGTCGGACACGCAGTGGGAGGGAGGGGAGGGATGGCCGGACACACAGTGGGCGGGGGGGGTGGCCGGACACAGTGGGAGGGGAGGAGGGGGGGTGGCTGAACACAGCGGGAGTTGGGGGGAGGGTGAGGGTCGGACACACAGCATGAGGAGGAGGAGAGGAGACCGGACTCACAGTGGGAGAGGAGGGGAGGAGATCGGACACACAGCGGTAGAGGAGACCGGACACACAGCAGGAAACGGGGGGAGACCGGTCACACAGCGGGAGAGGAGACCGAACACACAGCGGGAGGGGGGGGGGGGGAACGGTCACACAGCGGGAGAGGGTGTGGCCGGATACACAGGGGGGTGGCCAGACACACAGCAGGAGGGAGGGAGGTGGGGGTGGTCGGACACACAGCAGGTGGGAGGGAGGTGGGGGTGGTCAGACACACAGCAGGAGTGAGGAAGTTGGGGGTGGTCGGACACACAGAAGGAGGGAGGAAGGTGGGGGTGGTCGAATACACAGCAGGAGGGAGGGAGGTGGGGGTGGCCGGACACACAGTGGGAGAGGAGGAGACCGGACAGACAGTGGGAGAGGAGGGGAGGAGACCGGACACACAGTGGGAGAGGAGACCGGACACACAGCAGGAGAGGGGGGGGGGGAGACCGGACACACAGCGGGAGAGGGGGGAAGGAGACGACCACACAGCGGGAGAGGAGAATGGACACACAGCGGGAGAGGGGGGTGAGGAGACCGGACACACAGCGAGAGGAGGGGTGGGGGTTGGTCGGACACACAGGGGAAGTGGCCAGACACACAGCAGGAGGGAGGAAGGTGGGGGTGGCCGGACACACAGCGGAAGAGGGGGGGAGGAGACCGGACACACAGTGGGAGAGGAGGGGGGGAGACCGGACACACAGCGGGAGAGGAGACCGGACACACAGCACGAGAGGGGGGGAGACCGGACGCACAGCGGGAGAGGAGACCGGACACACAGCGGGAGAGGGGGAGACCGGTCACACAGCGGGAGAGGGGGTGGCCGGATACACAGAGGGATGGCCGGACACACAGCAGGAGGGAGGGAGGTGGGGGTGGTCGGACACACAGCAGGAGGGAGGAAGGTGGGGGTGGTCGGACACACAGCAAGTGGGAGGGAGTTGGGGGTAGCCGGACACACAGCGGGAGAGGGGAGGAAGAGACTGGACACACAGCGGGAGAGGAGACCGGACACACAGCAGGAGAGGGAAGGGGGAGACCGGACACACAGTGGGAGAGGGGGGAGGAGACCGGACACACAGCAGGAGTAGGAGACCTGACACACAGCGGGAGAGGGGGTGAGGAGACCAGACACAAAGCGAGAGGGTGTGTGTGGGGGTTGGCTGGACATACAGGGGGGGGGGGTGGCCGGACACACAGCAGGATGGAGGGAGGTGGGGGTGGCCGGACACACAGTGGGAGAGGGAGGGGGGACCGGACACACAGTGGGAGAGGAGGGGAGGAGACCGAACACACAGCGGGAGAGGAGACCGGACACACAGCAGGAGAGGGGGGGGGTAGCCGGACACACAGGGGGGGTGGCCGGACACGCAGCAGGAGGGAGGGAGGTGGGGGTGGCCGGACACACAGCGGGAGAGTGGGGGAGGAAACCAGACACACAGCGGGAGAGGAGACCGGACACACAGCGGGAGAGGGGGGAGGAGACCAAAACACACCGCAGGAGAGGGGGTGGTGGCCGGACACACAATGGGGGGTGGTTTGGCCGGACACACAGCGGGGGGGAGGAGACAAGACACACAGCAGGATGGGGATGGGGGGTGGCCGGACACACAGCAGGAGGGAGATGGGGGTGGCCGGACACACAGCGAGAGGGGGATGGGGGGTGGCCGGACACACAGTGGGAGAGGGAGAGGGGACCGGACACACAGTGGGAGAGGAGGGGAGGAGACCGAACACACAGCGGGAGAGGAGACTAGACATACAGCGGGAGAGGGGGGGTGGCCGGACACATAGGGGCGGTGGCCGGACACACAGCAGGAGGGAGGGAGGTGGGGGTGGCCGGACACACAGCGGGAGAGTGGGGGAGGAAACCAGACACACAGCGGGAGAGGAGACCGGACACACAGCGGGAGAGGGGGGAGGAGACCGAAACACACCGCGGGAGAGGGGGTGGTGGCCGGACACACAATGGGGGGTGGTTTGGCCGGACACACAGCGGGGAGGAGGAGACAAGACACACAGCAGAAGGGGGATGGGTGGTGGAAGGACACACAGCCGGAGGGGGATGGGGGTGGCCGGACACACAGCGGGAGGGGGATTGGGGGTGGCCGGACACACAGCGGGTGGGGGATGGCCGGACACACGGTGGGAGGGGGATGTGGGGTGGCCAGACACACTGCGGGAGGGGATGGGGGGTGGCCGGACACACAGCGGGAGGGGGATTGGGGGTGGCCGGACACACAGCAAGAGGGGAATGGGGGGTGGCCGGACACACAGCGGGAGGGAGGTGGCCAGAAACACAGCGGGAGGGAGGAAGGTGGCCGGACACACAGCGGGAGAGGGGGGGAGGAGACCGGACACACAGCGGGAGAGGTGGGTAGGAGACCGGACACACAGCGGGAGAGGGGGGGGGGTGGCCAGACACACAGCGGGAGGGGGGGTGGCCGGACACACAGCAGGAGGGAGGTAGGTGGGGGTGGTTGGACAAACAGCAGGAGGGAGGGGAGGGAAGGCCAGACAAACAGCGGGAGGGGGATGGGGGGTGGCTGGACACACAGCGGGAGGGGGGGAGCAGGGCACACAGCGGGACGGGGGGAGGTGGCCGAACACAGCGGGAGAGTGGGGGAGGAGACCGGACACACAGCGGGAGAGGGGGGGAGGGAGGAGACCAGAAACACAGCGGGAGAGGGGGGTGGCCGACACACAAGGGGAGGGGGGACGGACACACAGCAGGAGGAAGGTGGGGATGGCCGGACACACAGCAGGAGGGAGGAAGGTGGGGGTTGTCGGACACACAGCAGACGGGAGCGAGGTGGGGGTGGTCGGACACACAGCAGGAAGGAGGGAGATGGGGGTGGTCAGACTCACAGTGGGAGGGAGGGGAGGGATGGCCGGACACACAGCGGTGGGGAGGGGGTGGCTGGACACTGCGGGAGGAGGGAGGGGTCGGACACACAGCGGGAGGAGGAGGGGTGGCCAGACACACAGCAGGAGGGAGGGAGGTGGTCGGACACACAGCGGGTGGGAGGGGAGGGATGGCCGGACACACAGCAGGAGTGGGATGTGGGGTGGCTGGACACACAGCGGGAGAGGGGGGAGGAGACCGGACACACAGCAGGAGTAGGAGACCGGACACACAGCGGGAGAGGGGGTGAGGAGACCAGACACAAAGCGAGAGGGTGTGTGTGGGGGTTGGCTGGACATACAGGGGGGGGGGTGGCCGGACACACAGCAGGATGGAGGGAGGTGGGGGTGGCCGGACACACAGTGGGAGAGGGAGGGGGGACCGGACACACAGTGGGAGAGGAGGGGAGGAGACCGAACACACAGCGGGAGAGGAGACCGGACATACAGCAGGAGAGGGGGGGGTAGCCGGACACACAGGGGGGGTGGCCGGACACGCAGCAGGAGGGAGGGAGGTGGGGGTGGCCGGACACACAGCGGGAGAGTGGGGGAGGAAACCAGACACACAGCGGGAGAGGAGACCGGACACACAGCGGGAGAGGGGGGAGGAGACCAAAACACACCGCGGGAGAGGGGGGTGGTGGCCGGACACACAATGGGGGGTGGTTTGGCCGGACACACAGCGGGGGGGAGGAGACAAGACACACAGCAGGATGGGGATGGGGGGTGGCCGGACACACAGCAGGAGGGAGATGGGGGTGGCCGGACACACAGCGAGAGGGGGATGGGGGGTGGCCGGACACACAGTGGGAGAGGGAGGGGGGACCGGACACACAGTGGGAGAGGAGGGGAGGAGACCGAACACACAGCGGGAGAGGAGACTAGACATACAGCGGGAGAGGGGGGGGTGGCCGGACACATAGGGGCGGTGGCCGGACACACAGCAGGAGGGAGGGAGGTGGGGGTGGCCGGACACACAGCGGGAGAGTGGGGGAGGAAACCAGACACACAGCGGGAGAGGAGACCGGACACACAGCGGGAGAGGGGGGAGGAGACCGAAACACACCGCGGGAGAGGGGGTGGTGGCCGGACACACAATGGGGGGTGGTTTGGCCGGACACACAGCGGGGAGGAGGAGACAAGACACACAGCAGAAGGGGGATGGGTGGTGGAAGGACACACAGCCGGAGGGGGATGGGGGTGGCCGGACACACAGCGGGAGGGGGATTGAGGGTGGCCGGACACACAGCGGGTGGGGGATGGCCGGACACACGGTGGGAGGGGGATGTGGGGTGGCCAGACACACTGCGGGAGGGGGATGGGGGGTGGCCGGACACACAGCGGGAGGGGGATTGGGGGTGGCCGGACACACAGCAAGAGGGGGATGGGGGGTGGCCGGACACACAGCGGGAGGGAGGTGGCCAGAAACACAGCGGGAGGGAGGAAGGTGGCCGGACACACAGCGGGAGAGGGGGGGAGGAGACCGGACACACAGCGGGAGAGGTGGGTAGGAGACCGGACACACAGCGGGAGAGGGGGGGGTGGCCAGACACACAGCGGGAGGGGGGGTGGCCGGACACACAGCAGGAGGGAGGTAGGTGGGGGTGGTTGGACAAACAGCAGGAGGGAGGGGAGGGAAGGCCAGACAAACAGCGGGAGGGGGATGGGGGGTGGCTGGACACACAGCGGGAGGGGGGGGAGCAGGGCACACAGCGGGACGGGGGAGGTGGCCGAACACAGCGGGAGAGTGGGGGAGGAGACCGGACACACAGCGGGAGAGGGAGGGAGGAGACCAGAAACACAGCGGGAGAGGGGGTGGCCGGACACACAAGGGGAGGGGGGACGGACACACAGCAGGAGGAAGGTGGGGGTGGCCGGACACACAGCAGGAGGGAGGAAGGTGGGGGTTGTCGGACACACAGCAGACGGGAGCGAGGTGGGGGTGGTCGGACACACAGCAGGAAGGAGGGAGATGGGGGTGGTCAGACTCACAGTGGGAGGGAGGGGAGGGATGGCCGGACACACAGCGGTGGGGAGGGGGTGGCTGGACACTGCGGGAGGAGGGAGGGGTCGGACACACAGCAGGAGGGAGGGAGGTGGTCGGACACACAGCGGGTGGGAGGGGAGGGATGGCCGGACACACAGCAGGAGGGGGATGTGGGGTGGCTGGACACACAGCGGGATGGGGGAAGCAGGGCACACAGCGGGATAGGGGGGAGGTGGCCGAACACACAGCGGGAGAGGGGGGGAGGAGACCGGACACACAGCAGTAGAGGGGGGGAGGAGACCGGACACACAGCGGGAGAGAGGGGGGGTGGTCGGACACACAGCGGGAGAGGGGGGAAGACTGGACACACAGCGGGAGAAGAGAAGGAGGAGACTGGACAAACAGCGGGAGTGGAGATCGGACACACAGCAGGAGAGGGGGGAGGAGACCGGACACACAGCGGGAGAGGGGGGGGGGGGGGCTGGACACACAGGGGGTGGGGGTGGTGGCCGGACACACCACAGAAGAAAGGGAGGTGGGGGTGGCCGGACACACAGCAGGAGGGAGGGAGGTGGGGGTGGTCGGACACACAGCAGGAGGGAGGGAGGTGGGGGTGGTCGGACACACAGCAGGAGGGAGGAAGGTGGGGGTGGTCGGACACACAGCAGGAGGGAGGGAGGTGGGGGTGGCCGGACATACAGCGGGAGGGGGGGAGGAGACTGGACACACAGCGGGAGAAGGGGGGAGGAGACCGAACACACAGCGGGAGAGGAGATCAGACACACAGTGGGAGATGGGGGGGAGGAGACCGGACACACAGCGGGAGAGGGGGGGAGGAGACCGGACACATGGAGGCAGAGGGAGGGAGGTGGGGGTGGTTGGACACACAGCAGGAGGTAGGGAGGTGGGGGTGGTCGGACACACAGCAGGAGGGAGGAAGGTGGTTGGCCGAACACACAGCGGGAGAGGGGAGGAGGAGACCGGACACACAGTGGGAGAGGAGGGGAGGAGACCAGACACACAGTGGGAAAGGAGACAGGACACACAGCAGGAGAGGGGGGAGAAGACCGGACACACAGCGGGAGAGGGGGGAGGAGACCGGACACACAGCGGGAGAGGAGACCGGACACACAGCGGGAGAGGGGGTGAGGAGACCGGACACACAATGAGATGGTGGGGGGTGGGGGTTGGCCGGACACACAGGGGGGGGGGGTGGCCAGACACACAGCAGGAGGGAGGGAGGTTGGGCTGGCCGGACACACAGCGGGAGAGGGGGGGAGGAGACCGGACACACAGCGGGAGAGGAGACCGGACACACAGCGGGAGAGGGGGTGAGGAGACCGGACACACAACGAGATGGAGGGGTGGGGTTTGGCCGGACACACAGGGGGGTGGGGGGGTGGCCAGACACACAGCAGGAGGGAGGGAGGTTGGGGTGGCCGGACACACAGCGGGAGATGGGAGGAGGAGACCAGACTCACAGTGGGAGAGGAGGGGAGAAGATCGGACACACAGCAGGAGGGAGGGAGGTGGTCGGACACACAGCGGGTGGGAGGGGAGGGATGGCCGGACACACAGCAGGAGGGGGATGTGGGGTGGCTTTTCACACAGCGGAATGGGGGAAGCAGGGCACACAGCGGGATAGGGGGGAGGTGGCCGAACACACAGCGGGAGAGGGGGGGAGGAGACCGTACACACAGCAGTAGAGGGGGGGAGGAGACCGGACACACAGTGGGAGAGAGGGGGGGTGGTCGGACACACAGCGGGAGAGGGGGGAGACTGGACACACAGCGGGAGAAGAGAAGGAGGAGACTGGACAAACAGCGGGAGTGGAGTTCGGACACACAGCAGGAGAGGGGGGGGGGGAGACCGGACACACAGCGGGAGAGGGGGGGGCTGACACACAGGGGGGTGGGGGGTGGTGGCCGGACACACCACAGAAGAAAGGGAGGTGGGGGTGGCCGGACACACAGCAGGAGGGAGGGAGGTGGGGGTGGTCGGACACACAGCAGGAGGGAGGGAGGTGGGGATGGTCGGACACACAGCAGGAGGGAGGAAGGTGGGGGTGGTCGGACACACAGCAGGAGGGAGGGAGGTGGGGGTGGCCGGACATACAGCGGGAGGGGGGGAGGAGACTGGACACACAGCGGGAGAAGGGGGGAGGAGACCGAACACACAGCGGGAGAGGAGATCAGACACACAGTGGGAGATGGGGGGGAGGAGACCAGACACACAGCGGGAGAGGGGGGGAGGAGACCGGACACATGGAGGCAGAGGGAGGGAGGTGGGGGTGGTTGGACACACAGCAGGAGGGAGGAAGGTGGGGTTGGCCGAACACACAGCGGGAGAGGGGAGGAGGAGACCGGACACACAGTGGGAGAGGAGGGGAGGAGACCAGACACACAGTGGGAAAGGAGACAGGACACACAGCAGGAGAGGGGGGAGAAGACCGGACACACAGCGGGAGAGGGGGGAGGAGACCGGACACACAGCGGGAGAGGAGACCGGACACACAGCGGGAGAGGGGGTGAGGAGACCGGACACACAATGAGATGGTGGGGGGTGGGGGTTGGCCGGACACACAGGGGGGGGGTGGCCAGACACACAGCAGGAGGGAGGGAGGTTGGGCTGGCCGGACACACAGCAGGAGAGGGGGGGAGGAGACCGGACACACAGCGGGAGAGGAGACCGGACACACAGCGGGAGAGGGGGTGAGGAGACCGGACACACAACGAGATGGAGGGTTGGGGTTTGGCCGGACACACAGGGGGGTGGGGGGGGGGGGGTGGCCAGACACACAGCAGGAGGGAGGGAGGTTGGGGTGGCCGGACACACAGCGGGAGATGGGAGGAGGAGACCAGACTCACAGTGGGAGAGGAGGGGAGAAGATCGGACACACAGCGGGAGAGGAGACTGGACACACAGCAGGAAAGGGGGGGAGACCGGACACACAGCGGGAGAGGAGACCGGACACACAGCGGGAGGGGGGGAGACCGGTCATACAGCGGGAGAGGGGGTGGCCGGATACACAGAGGGGGTGGCCAGACACACAGCAGGAGGGAGGGAGGTGGGGGTGGTCGGACACACAGCAGGAGGGAGGGAGGTGGGGGTGGTCAGACACACAGCAGGAGTGAGGAAGCTGGGGGTGGTTGGACACACAGCAGGAGGGAGGAAGGTGGGGGTGGTTGAATACACAGCAGGAGGGAGGGAGGTGGGGGTGGCCGGACACACAGTGGGAGAGGAGACCGGACACACAGTGGGAGAGGAGGGGAGGAGACCGGACACACAGCGGGAGAGGGGGGAAGGAGATGACCACACAGCGGGAGAGGAGACTGGACACACAGCGGGAGAGGGGGGGAGGAGACCGGACACACAGCGGGAGAGGGGGGAAAGAGACGTCCACACAGCGGGAGAGGAGACTGGACACACAGCGGGAGAGGGGGTGAGGAGACTGGACACACAGCGAGAGGGGGTGTGGGGGTTGACCGGACACACAGGGGAAGTGGCCAGACACACAGCAGGAGGGAGGGAGGTGGCCGGACACACAGCAGGAGAGGAGGGGAGGGGACCGGACACACAGCGGGAGAGGAGACCGGACACACAGCGGGAGATGAGACCGGACACACAGCACGAGAGGGGGGGAAACAGGACGCACAGCGGGAGAGAAGACAGGACACACTGCGGGAGAGGGGGGGAGACCGGTCACACAGCGGGAGAGGGGGTGGCCGGATACACGGGGGGGGGGGTGGCCGGACAAACAGCAGGAGGGAGGTAGTTGGGGGTGGTCGGACATACAGCAGGAGGGAGGAAGGTGGGGGTGGTTGAATACACAGCAGGAGGGAGGGAGGTGGGGGTGGCCGGACACACAGTGGGAGAGGAGACCGGACACACAGTGGGAGAGGAGGGGAGGAGACCGGACACACAGCGGGAGAGGGGGGAAGGAGATGACCACACAGCGGGAGAGGAGACTGGACACACAGCGGGAGAGGGGGGGAGGAGACCGGACACACAGCGGGAGAGGGGGGAAAGAGACGTCCACACAGCGGGAGAGGAGACTGGACACACAGCGGGAGAGGGGGTGAGGAGACTGGACACACAGCGAGAGGGGGTGTGGGGGTTGACCGGACACACAGGGGAAGTGGCCAGACACACAGCAGGAGGGAGGGAGGTGGCCGGACACACAGCAGGAGAGGAGGGGAGGGGACCGGACACACAGCGGGAGAGGAGACCGGACACACAGCGGGAGATGAGACCGGACACACAGCACGAGAGGGGGGGAAACAGGACGCACAGCGGGAGAGAAGACAGGACACACTGCGGGAGAGGGGGGGAGACCGGTCACACAGCGGGAGAGGGGGTGGCCGGATACACGGGGGGGGGGGGTGGCCGGACAAACAGCAGGAGGGAGGTAGTTGGGGGTGGTCGGACATACAGCAGGAGGGAGGAAGGTGGGGGTGGTCGGACACACAGCAAGTGGGAGGGAGCTGGGGGTAGCCGGACACACAGCGGGAGAGGGGAGGAGGAGACTGGACACACAGTGGAAGAGGAGGGGAGGAGACCAGACACGCAGCGGGAGAGAAGACCGAACACACCGCAGGAGAGTGGGGGGAGACCGGACACACAGCGGGAGAGGGGGGGAGGAGACCGGACACACAGCAGGAGAGGAGACCGGACACACAGCAGGAGAGGGGGTGAGGAGACCAGACACACAGCGAGAGGGGGTGGGTGGGGGTTGGCCGGACACACAGGGGGGGGTGGCTGGACACACAGCAGGATGGAGGGAGGTGGGGGTGGCCGGACACACAGTGGGAGAGGGGACCGGACACACAGTGGGAGAGGAGGGGAGGAGACCGGACACACAGCAGGAGAGGAGACCGGACACACAGCGGGAGAGGGGCGGGAGACCGGACACACAGTGGGAGAGGAGATCGGACACGCAGCGGCAGAGGGGGGAGAGAGACCGGACACACAGCGGGAGAGGGTGTGGCCGGATACACAGGGGGGGGGTGGCCGGACACACCGCAGGAGGGAGGGAGGTGGTTGGACACACAGCGGGAGGGAGATGGGGTGGTCGGCCACGCAGCGGGAGGGAGGGGAGGGACGGCCGGACACACAGCGGGCGGGGGGGGGTGGCTGGACACAGCGGGAGGGGTGGAGGGGGGGTGGCTGAACACAGCGGGAGTTGGGTGGAGGGTGAGGGTCGGACACACAGCGTGAGGAGGAGGGGAGGAGACCGGACTCACATTGGGAGAGGAGGGGAGGAGATCGGACACACAGCGGGAGAGGAGACCGGACACAAAGCAGGAAAGGGGGGGAGACCGGACACACGCAGGAGGGAGGTAGGTGGTAAACCAGACAGCAGGAGGGAGGGAGATGGGGGTGGTCGGACACACAGCGGGAGGGAGGGAGATGGGGGTGGTCGGACACGCAGCGGGAGGGAGGAGAGGGATGGCCGGACACACAGCTGGCGGGGGGGTGGCCGGACTGCGGGAGGGGAGGGGGGGGCGGTGGCTGAACACAGCGGGAGTTGGGGGGAGGGTGAGGGTCGGACACACAGCGTGAGGAGGAGGGGAGGAGACCGGACTCACAGTGGGAGAGGAGGGGAGGAGATCGGACACACAGCGGGAGAGGAGACCGGACACACAGCAGGAAAGGGGGGGAGACCGGACACACGCAGGAGGGAGGTAGGTGGTAAACCAGACAGCAGGAGGGAGGGAGATGGGGGTGGTCGGACACACAGCGGGAGGGAGGGAGATGGGGGTGGTCGGACACGCAGCTGGAGGTAGGGGAGGGATGGCCGGACACACAGCTGGCAGAGGGGTGGCCGGACACAGCGGGAGGGGAGGAGGGGGGGTGGTTGAACACAGCGGGAGTTGGGGGGAGGGTGAGGGTCGGACACACAGCGTGAGGAGGAGGGGAGGAGACCGGACTCACAGTGGGAGAGGAGGGGAGGAGATCGGACACACAGCGGGAGAGGAGGGGAGGAGATCGGACACACAGCAGGAGAGGAGACCGGAAACACAGCAGGAAAGGGGGGGAGACAGGACACACGCAGGAGGGAGGGAGTTGGTAAACCAGACAGCAGGAGGGAGGGAGGTGGGGGTGGTCGGACACGCAGCGGGAGGGAGGGGAGGGATGGCCGGACACACAGCGGGCGGGGGGGTGGCCGGACACAGCGGGAGGGGAGGAGGGGGGGTGGCTGAACACAGCGGGAGTTGGGGGGAGGGTGAGGGTCGGACACACAGCATGAGGAGAAGGAGAGGAGACCGGACTCACAGTGGGAGAGGAGGGGAGGAGATCGGACACACAGCGGGAGAGGAGACCGGACACACAGCAGGAAACGGGGGGAGACCGGACACACAGCGGGAGAGGAGACCGAACACACAGCGGGAGGGGGGGGAGAACGGTCACACAGCGGGAGAGGGGGTGGCCGGATACACAGGGGGGTGGCCAGACACACAGCAGGAGGGAGGGAGGTGGGGGTGGTCGGACACACAGCAGGTGGGAGGGAGGTGGGGGTGGTCAGACACACAGCAGGAGTGAGGAAGTTGGGGGTGGTCGGACACACAGAAGGAGGGAGGAAGGTGGGGGTGGTCGAATACACAGCAGGAGGGAGGGAGGTGGGGGTGGCTGGACACACAGTGGGAGAGGAGGAGACCGGACAGACAGTGGGAGAAGAGGGGAGGAGACCGGACACACAGTGGGAGAGGAGACCGGACACGCAGCAGGAGAGGGGGGGAGGAGACCGGACACACAGCGGGAGAGGGGGGAAGGAGACGACCACACAGCGGGAGAGGAGAATGGACACACAGCGGGAGAGGGGGTGAGGATACCGGACACACAGCGAGAGGAGGGGTGGGGGTTGGTCGGACACACAGGGGAAGTGGCCAGACACACAGCAGGAGGGAGGAAGGTGGGGGTGGCCGGACACACAGCGGAAGAGGGGGGGAGGAGACCGGACACACAGTGGGAGAGGAGGGGAGGAGACCGGACACACAGCGGGAGAGGAGACCGGACACACAGCACGAGAGGGGGGGGAGACCGGACGCACAGCGGGAGAGGAGACCGGACACACAGCGGGAGAGGGGGGAGACCGGTCACACAGCGGGAGAGGGGGTGGCCGGATACACAGGGGGGTGGCCGGACACACAGCAGGAGGGAGGGAGGTGGGGGTGGTCGGACACACAGCAGGAGGGAGGAAGGTGGGGGTGGTCAGACACACAGCAAGTGGGAGGGAGTTGGGGGTAGCCGGACACACAGCGAGAGAGGGGAGGAAGAGACTGGGCACACAGTGGGAGAGGAGGGGTGGAGACCGGACACACAGCGGGAGAGGAGACCGGACACACAGCAGGAGAGGGAAGGGGTGAGACCGGACACACAGTGCGAGAGGGGGGAGGAGACATGACACACAGCAGGAGTAGGAGACCGGACACACAGCGGGAGAGGGGGTGAGGAGACCAGACACAAAGCGAGAGGGTGTGTGTGGGGGTTGGCTGGACATACAGGGGGGGGGGGGTGGCCGGACACACAGCAGGATGGAGGGAGGTGGGGGTGGCCGGACACACAGTGGGAGAGGGAGGGGGGACCGGACACACAGTGGGAGAGGAGACCGAACACACAGCGGGAGAGGAGACCGGACACACAGCAGGAGAGGGGGGGTAGCCGGACACACAGGGGGGGTGGCCGGACACGCAGCAGGAGGGAGGGAGGTGGGGGTGGCCGGACACACAGCGGGAGAGTGGGGGAGGAAACCAGACACACAGCGGGAGAGGAGACCGGACACACAGCGAGAGAGGGGGGAGGAGACCAAAACACTCCGCGGGAGAGGGGGTGGTGGCCGGACACACAATGGGGGGTGGTTTGGCCGGACACACAGCGGGGGGGAGGAGACAAGACACACAGCAGGAGGGGGATGGGGGGTGGCCGGACACACAGCAGGAGGGAGATGGGGGTGGCCGGACACACAGCGGGAGGGGGATGGGGGGTGGCCGGACACACAGTGGGAGAGGGAGGGGGGACCGGACACACAGTGGGAGAGGAGGGGAGGAGACCGAACACACAGCGGGAGAGGAGACTAGACATACAGCGGGAAAGGGGGGGGTGGCCGGACACATAGGGGCGGTGGCCGGACACACAGCAGGAGGGAGGGAGGTGGGGGTGGCCGGACACACAGCGGGAGAGTGGGGGAGGAAACCAGACACACAGCGGGAGAGGAGACCGGACACACAGCGGGAGAGGGGGGAGGAGACCGAAACACACCGCGGGAGAGGGGGTGGTGGCCGGACACACAATGGGGGGTGGTTTGGCCGGACACACAGCGGGGAGGAGGAGACAAGACACACAGCAGGAGGGGGATGGGTGGTGGAAGGACACACAGCCGGAGGGGGATGGGGGTGGCCGGACACACAGCGGGAGGGGGATGGGGGGTGGCCGGACACACAGCGGGTGGGGGATGGCCGGACACACGGTGGGAGGGGGATGTGGGGTGGCCAGACACACTGCGGGAGGGGGATGGGGGGTGGCCGGACACACAGCGGGAGGGGGATTGGGGGTGGCCGGACACACAGCAAGAGGGGGATGGGGGGTGGCCGGACACACAGCGGGAGGGAGGTGGCCAGACACACAGCGGGAGGGAGGAAGGTGGCCGGACACACAGCAGGAGGGAGGGAGGTGGGGGTGGTCGGACACATAGCAGGAGGGAGGTGGAGGTGGTCGGACACACAGCAGGAGGGAGGGAGATGGGGGTGGTCAGACACACAGCAGGAGGGAGGGGAGGGATGGCCATACACACAGAGGGCGGGGAGGGGTGGTGGCCATTCACACAGCAGGCGGGGGGGGGTGGCCGGACACAGCGGAAGGGGAGGAGGGTGGGTGGCCGGACACAGCGGGAGGAGGGTGGGGGTCAAACCCACAGCGGGAGGAGGAGGGGGTGGGGTGGCCGGACACAGCCGAAGGGAGGGAGGTGGTCGGACACACAGCGGGTGGGAGTTGAGAGATGGCCGGACACACAGCGGGAGGGGGATGTGGGGTGGCCGGACACACAGCGGGAGGGGGGGTGGAGCAGGGCACACAGTGGGAGAGGTGGGGAGGTGGCCGAACACACAGCGGGAGTAGAGGGGGAGGAGACCGGACACACAGCGGGAGAGGGGGGAGGAGACCGGACACATGGAGGCAGAGGGAGGGAGGTGGGGGGTGGTTGGACACACAGCAGGAGGTAGGGAGGTGGGGTGGTCGGACACACAGCAGGAGGGAGGAAGGTGGGGGTGGTCGGACACACAGCAGGAGGGAGGGAGGTGGGGTTGGCCGAATACAAAGCGGGAAAGGGGAGGAGGAGACCGGACACACAGTGGGAGAGGAGGGGAGGAGACCGGACACACAGTGGGAAAGGAGACAGGACACACAGCAGGAGAGGGGGGAGGAGACCGGACACACAGCGGGAGAGGGGGGGGAGGAGACCGGACACACAGCGGCAGAGGAGACCGGACACACAGCGGGAGAGGGGGTGGGGAGACCGGACACACAATGAGATGGGAGGGTGGGGGTTGGCTGGACACGCAGGGGTGGGGGGGGGTGGCCAGACACACAGCAGGAGGGAGGGAGGTGGGGGTGGCCGGACACACAGCGGGAGAGGGGGGGGGACCGGACACACAGCGGGAGAGGGGACCGGACACACAGCGGGAGAGGGGGTGAGGAGACCGGACACACAACGAGATGGAGGGGTGGGGGTTGGCCGGACACACAGGGTGGGGTGGCCAGACACACAGCAGGAGGGAGGGAGGTTGGGGTGGCCGGACACACAGCGGGAGATGGGGGGGAGGAAACTGGACACACAGCGGGAGAGGAGACCGGACACACAGCGGGAGAGGGGGGGAGGAAACCGGACACACAGCGGGAGAGGAGACCGGACACACAGCAGGAGAGGGGGGGAGGAGACCGGACACACAACGAGATGGAGGGGTGGGGGTTGGCCGGACACACAGGGGGGGGTGGCCAGACACACAGCAGGAGGGAGGGAGGTGGGGGGTGGCCGGACACACAGCAGGAGGGAGGGAGGTGGGGGTGGTCGGACACACAGCAGGAGGGAGGTGGAGGTGGTCGGAAACACAGCAGGAGGGAGGGAGATGGGGGTGGTCAGACACACAGCGGGAGGGAGGGGAGGGATGGCCGTACACACAGCGGGCGGGGTCGTGGCCATTAACATAGCGGGCGAGGGGGTGGCCAGACATAGCGGAAGGGGAGGAGGGTGGGTGGCCGGACACAGCGAGAGGAGGGGGGAGGGTGGGGGTCAGACCCACAGCTGGAGGAGGAGGGGGGTGTGGTGGCCGGACACACAGCCGAAGGGAGGGAGGTGGTCGGACACACAGCGGGTGGGAGGGGAGAGATGGACGGACACACAGCGGGAGGGGGATGTGGTGTGGCCGGACACACAGCAAGAGGGGGGGTGGAGCAGGGCACACAGCGGGAGAGGTGGGGAGGTGGCCGAACACACACAGCGGGAGAAGAAGGGGAGGAAACCGGACACACAGTGGGAGAGGGGGGAGGAGACCGGACACATGGAGGCAGAGGGAGGGAGGTGGGGGTGGTTGGACACACAGCAGGAGGGAGGAAGGTGGGGGTGGTCGGACACACAGCAGGAGGGAGGGAGATGGGGTTGGCCGAACACACAGCGGGAGAGGGGAGGAGGAGACCGGACACACAGTGGGAGAGGAGGGGAGGTGACCGGACACACAGTGGGAAAGGAGACAGGACACACAGCAGGAGAGGGGGGAGGAGACCGGACACACAGCGGGAGAGGGGGGGAGGAGACCGGACACACAGCGGGAGAGGAGACCGGACACACAGCGGGAGGGGGGGAGACCAGTCACACAGCGGGAGAGGGGGTGGCCGGATACACAGAGGGGGTGGACACACAGCAGGAGGGAGGGAGGTGGGGGTGGTCGGACACACAGCAGGAGGGAGGGAGGTGGGGGTGGTCAGACACACAGCAGGAGTGAGGAAGCTGGGGGTGGTTGGACACACAGCAGGAGGGAGGAAGGTGGGGGTGGTCGAATACACAGCAGGAGGGAGGGAGGTGGGGGTGGCCGGACACACAGTGGAAGAGGAGAGGAGGAGACTGGATACACAGTGGGAGAGGAGGGGAGGAGACCGGACACACAGCGGGAGAGGGGGGAAGGAGATGACCACACAGCGGGAGAGGAGACTGGACACACATCGGGAGAGGGGGGGAGGAGACCGGACACACAGCGGGAGAGGGGGGAAGGAGACGACCACACAGCGGGAGATGAGACTGGACACACAGCGGGAGAGGGGGTGAGGAGACTGGACACACAGCGAGAGGGGGTGTGGGGGTTGACCGGACACACAGGGGAAGTGGCCAGACACACAGCAGCAGGGAGGGAGGTGGGGGTGGCCGGACACACAGCAGAAGAGGGGGGGAGGAGACCGGACACACAGCGGGAGAGGGGGGGGAGGAGACCGGACACACAGCGTGAGAGGAAACCGGACACACAGCGGGAGAGGGGGTGAGGAGACCAGACACACATCGAGAGGGGGTGGGTGGGGGTTGGCCGGACACACAGGGGGGGTGGCCAGACACACAGCAGGATGGAGGGAGGTGGGGGTGGCCGGACACACAGTGGGAGAGGAGGGGAGGAGACCGGACACACAGCGGGAGAGGAGACCGGACACACAGCGGGAGAGGGGCGGGAGACCAGACACACAGTGGGAGAGGAGACCGGACACGCAGCGGCAGAGGGGGGAGAGACCGGACACACAGCGGGAGAGGGGGTGGCCGGATACACAGGGGGGGGCTGGCCGGACACACTGCAGGATGGAGGGAGATGGGGTGGTCGGACACACAGCGGGAGGGAGGGGAGGGATGGCCGGACACACAGCCGGCGGGGGTGGTGGTGGCCAGACACAGCGGGAGGGGAGGAGGGGGGGGTGGCTGAACACAGCGGGAGTTGGGGGGAGGGTGAGGGTCGGACACACAGCGTGAGGAGGAGGGGAGGAGACCGGACTCACAGTGGGAGAGGAGGGGAGGAGATCGGACACACAGCGGGAGAGGAGACCGGACACACAGCAGGAAAGGGGGGAAGACCGGACACACGCAGGAGGGAGGTAGGTGGTAAACCAGACATCAGGAGGGAGGGAGATGGGGGTGGTCGGACACATAGCGGGAGGGAGGAAGATGGGGGTGGTCGGACACGCAGCGGGAGGGAGGGGAGGGATGGCCGGACACACAGCTGGCGGGGGGGGTGGCCGGACAGCGGGAGGGGAGGAGGGGGGGTGGCTGAACACAGCGGGAGTTGGGGGGAGGGTGAGGGTCAGACACACAGCGTGAGGAGGAGGGGAGGAGACCGGACTCACAGTGGGAGAGGAGGGGAGGAGATCGGACACACAGCGGTAGAGGAGGGGAGGAGATCGGACACACAGCAGGAAAGGGGGGGAGACCGGACACACGCAGGAGGGAGGGAGGTGGTAAACCAGACAGCAGGAGGGAGGGAGATGGGGGTGGTCGGACACGCAGCGGGAGGGAGGGGAGGGATGGCCGGACACACAGCGGGCGGGGGGTGGCCGGACACAGCGGGAGGGGAGGAGGGGGGGTGGCTGAACACAGCGGGAGTTGGGGGAGGGTGAGGGTCGGACACACAGCGTGAGGAGGAGGGGAGGAGACCGGACTCACAGTGGGAGAGAGGGGAGGAGATCAGACACACAGCGGGAGAGGAGACCGGACACACAGCAGGAAAGGGGGGGAGACCGGACACACAGCGGGAGAGGAGACCGAACACACAGCGGGAGGGGGAGAGAACGGTCACACAGCGGGAGAGGGGGTGGCCGGATACACAGGGGGGTGGCCAGACACACAGCAGGAGGGAGGGAGGTGGGGGTGGTCGGACACACAGCAGGAGGGAGGGAGGTGGGGGTGGTCAGACACACAGCAGTAGTGAGGAAGTTGGGGGTGGTCGGACACACAGCAGGAGGGAGGAAGGTGGGGGTGGTAGAATACACAGCAGGAAGGAGGGAGGTGGGGGTGGCCGGACACACAGTGGGAGAGGAGAGGAGGAGACCGGACAGACAGTGGGAGAGGAGGGGAGGAGACCGGACACACAGCGGGAGAGGAGACCGGACACACAGCAGGAGAGGGGGGGGATGAGACCGGACACACAGCGGGAAAGGGGGGAAGGAGACGACAACACAGCGGGAGAGGAGAATGGACACACAGCGGGAGAGGGGGTGAGGAGACCGGACACACAGCGAAAGGGGGGGTGGGGGTTGGCCGGACACACAGGGGAAGTGGCCAGACACACAGCAGGAGGGAGGGAGGTGGGTGTGGCCGGACACACAGCGGAAGAGGGGGGGAGGAGACCGGACACACAGCGGGAAAGGGGGGAAGGAGACGACCACACAGTGGGAGAGGAGACCGGACACACAGTGGGAGAGGAGGGGATGAGACCGGACACACAGCGGGAAAGGGGGGAAGGAGACGACCACACAGTGGGAGAGGAGACCGGACACACAGCGGGAGAGGGGGGGAGACCGGTCACACAGCGGGAGAGGGGGTGGCCGGATACACAGGGGTGGTGGCCGGACACACAGCAGGAGGGAGGGAGGTGGGGGTGGTCGGACACACAGCAGGAGGGAGGAAGGTGGGGGTGGTCGGACACACAGCAAATGGGAGAGAGTTGGGGGTAGCCGGACACACAGCGGGAGAGGGGAGGAAGAGACTGGACACACAGTGGGAGAGGAGGGGAGGAGACCGGACACAGAGCGGGAGAGGAGACCGGACACACAGCAGGAGAGGGGGGGGAGACCGGACACACAGTGGGAGAGCGAAATAAGTTTCCAAAAGCAGCAATGTAAGAGCTCAACTAAGACTTTTAATTTTAGAAAGGCAAACTTTACAATGCTTAAACATGCCCTAAAGGACATAAATTGGTATACATTGTTTAAGTGTATGAATACTGTCGAAATGTGGGACGCATTTAAAATGTTGCAAGACAATTATACGCATGAGTTCATTCCCATGGGCAACAAAGACAAGAGTACTAAGTATAAGCTACTGTAATACGGCTTAACAAGAAAGTGAGGGTAGAATGGAAAAAAGAGGCAGGCTTTTAAAGCACTTAAGTCAGATGGAAATGTGAGGTCATTCATCTAGTATAAGGAATGTAATAAAAAATGCAAAAAGGAAATCAGAACTGCTATAGAAAAAAAAATAGAAAACGAAAAGCAAATTGCAAAGGATAATAAAATAAACCCAAAATAGTTCTTTAAGTATATCATTGGTATAAGGTAAAAAAAAAAGACAATATAGGACCCTTAAAAAGTGAGTTGGATGAAAGCAACTAATAAATTAAGTAATCCTCCACTCTCCCTTAGCACTCTTCCACAGTTTATTCACTCCAGTGCTGAAACATCACATGCAGTTGATTTTGGTCCTTCACTTACAGCGCTAATCAGCTGTGACACTGTCTGTAAAATCCATGCTAGGTTCTGTGTTCACAGGAAATTTGTGCTCTATGTGCTTCTTGTCGTTACCCCCCCCCCCCCTCCCCCCCGCCAAGTCCCTGCTGTGCTGTAGATCACTGCTGATTGGTCAGCCCAGCAGCAGGCAATAGCACCCGATGGCAACATTTTTTTCAAGAAAGCAGCCCTCACCTTCACTGTGGAGCCCCTGCAGCTGCTTAGAGCCGGTACATAAACACTGGATTAATCATTTTTTATTGATCTGTATTAAACTTATTTTATTTCAAAAGAATAGTGAAATATTAAAAATAGTGTGGTAGAAAAGACAGAATGTGACAATAAAACTATTAGAATCTCCGGCTGTTGTTTTTTACTGTAAACCTTTAATTAGTGAAAGAGGTTTAAATGCCTGTATATTATGTGTGTTTTTGTTACATTGGTATCATCCTACATAGAAATTTTCCCAAGTTGCAACAATTTATACAATTTTATATACTGTGTCTATGCTGAATTTCATTCTGTGAATGTAATCCCTTGTTTCAGCATTCCAGTACAAACACTTCCACATTTAAGTTTTTGTCTGTGATTATTCTTAATTATATAACAAATTTCCCCTTAATAGTATGTCCGTATTATTGGGGATTACATTAATTCCCTTCAAGGAGTCTCCATTCACCTCTGTATAAAAAGTTTTTCTCTAGTCAGAGTCTACAGTATGTGTGGAATCTCTTCTTTCTAAAGGGTACTATTCTCTCCTCAGCTATGTTTGCTTACTATACTCCATCACTGGTGACACATAGGGGTACATTTACTAAAATGGGATTTCTATTTAAGATGGGATGTTGCCCATAGCAACCTATCAGATTCTACTTCTCCTTTATCTAGCACCTTCTAGAAGATAATACCTGGAATCTGATTGGTTGCTATAGGCAACATCTTATCTAAAACTTCCATCTTAGTAAATTTACCCCATAGTGTGTTGCTAGGGTCATAATTTCAGGTATTAACATATATCTCCTTGAAGCCGCATTTGCCGACCTTTGAAATGGATTAATCCTTAGGTCACACACACTGTCAATAGTTTAATAATATTTCTTTATAAATAGCATCAATATGATATCAACTCTCATATTGCAATGTGGAGTATATGGTTGGACGGGATGACGGCTGTCAAAATACAGACGCTGGCATCCCGAAGTTTGCAGTCCTGACAGATGTGAGTTGAGTATGCTAACCCCTGTCCGCTACCCTCTAACTATAACCCTTCCTTCCCCCAGACTATCCATAACCTCCCCCCTTAGTGCCTAACCCTAACCTCTCCCCGGTGGTGCATAACTCCCCTGTCCACAGCCTATCCCTAACCTTCCACCCTCACAGCCTAACCCTAACCCTCCTGGTGTCTGCTAAACCTAACTCCCCCCCTTCCCCACCAACAGTAACCTGAGGTTGGCATCTATACTTACAATGGTCGGGTACCCATCTGCCAGAATTCCAGCGTCAGTAACTAGACCTTGTCGGGATTCTGATGTTGGCCTTTTGACAGGTGTTTGTTTTCCAGTGTCAGGATTCCAAAAGATGGGATTCTTTCAAACAGGATGTTAACCGCATCCCGCATTTTTAGCTGTATCCACCTGCTAAAAAGTATATCCCTGTTTGAAAGACGGGATTCTTTCAAACAGGATGTTAACCGCATCCCGCATTTTTAGCTGTATCCACCTGCTAAAAAGTATATCCCCTCTCCTAGTTAACATTACCTAAATGGAGTGTATTGTATTCAGATTTCTCAAATAGAGGGTCACTTGTGTGTCTACTCCCAAAAATTAAACCACTAATTGTCTATCGTGGTAAGTAAAGGGGCTTCCACTGCTTTGTCCCCAATTGTGCAATCTCTGTCTGTGTTTGACTGCACACTCGGTCTGCGTTATATGTCTCCCCCCGGCAAGGCGCTCCTATCTAGCATGGTATGAGTGGGAGCCACCGCTGCCTTGTTTGGGTGCTACAATCTCCATTTATATTTGGCAGCAGGTGTATAAGCTATCGCTGCCAGCAGTGGAGGAGCTCTGGCGGTCGCACCCATACTTCTTGTTGCTGGGTACACAGTGTAGGATATATACAATATATTGCAATGCACAAACAGGTCTACAGTATTTACAACAGCTGGGAAGAAGCCCACGATCATTTCACTGTTGGCTTCCTCAGGGCTCTTATTTCAAATAAACTATTTTTATTTGGCTTTAGAGTTTCTTGTTTTCTTTTTGGCTGCATAGAGAAGGTGCCTGGAAACTGAAGCAATAACCAGTCTCACTGAAATAGCAATAGGTGATAACTAGAGATGAGCGGCGGACACTTTTTGGGTTTTGTGTTTTGCTTTTGGATCTGGATTGGTTTTGCCAAAACCACCCTTTCGCTTTTTGGTTTTGGTTTTGGATCTGAATGATTTTTTTTTTTTAAACCCATAAAAACAGCTAAAATCACAGAATTTGGGGGTAATTTGGATCCTACGGTATTATTAACCTCAATAACATTAATTTCCACTCATTTCCAATCTATTCTGAACACCTCACATTATTGTTTTTAGGCCAAAAGGTTGCATCAAGGTCGCTGGATGACTAAGCTAAGCCACACAAGTGGGTGGCACAAACATCTGGCCTATTTAGGAGTGGCACTGCAGTGGCAGACAGGATGGCAGTTTTAAAAACTAGGACCCAAGAGCACATAATGCAAAGAAAAAAAAGAGGTGCATGTGCCGTTGTTTAAACAGGACATGCACAGTTTAATTAACCCATCAATTCAGCAACAGGTGGTCCCCCTGGAAAAAGCTTGCCAAGTTCTCCGAATCATAGTTAGCTACAAACATACCACCTCCATATTTCATGACTTTTCACATTATGAGAAGAGGCTAGAGGAAGAGGACAGTGTCAAGAAGGTGATTAAAAATTAGAGAGGCACATGCAATCAGGAACAACACACAGGCTTTCACCTCCACTCCTATATTGGTGTGGAACAGAAAGGACTTCAACCAAGCGAATATTTAATTATAAATTACCACATTACTTGACAAACTGAAAAACTAGTGGCCAAAGCCTCCTTCTCCATTTTCAGTGATTAAGATAATCTCAGATTTAATGTTGGGATGCAAATAAACTATCACAATTGGATGTTGTCCTCTCCACGGAGTCTGGAAACTTATTTTGTGAAAATCTTGTGGGTTTCTTTTTCCCCCCATTTTTTTATTGCATTTTTATTTACATATTTTGTGTCAGATGCCTTATTTTTGTTTTTCACAGCTCCCAATTACACGCATGTGAGCATACATGTGTGTCCCAGTTACACACATTTGAGCATACCTGTGTGTGTTGTTTATTTTATTTATATTAAGTACTAAGCACCACTGTGCAGTATTTTTTTTTGTTATTGAGCCCCTGACCTAGTAAAGCTTACCACTCTACAGTCCAAACTCATTTCATACTATAAGTAGGATGGTTGGAGGAAGCAATGCTAACCTCTGTGCCCACAGCATGCCTCAGCCTGGCAAGCCAGACATCTTCCCCATGAGACTCAATACTGGGCCTTACTCAGTAACTGTTTGTGAATACTGAAGGTTTGTAGAGGGTACCCCTGGCGCTTGGTCTCTTAAGGAAGTGGAAATTGCACCAGTCACTTTATTGTTGCCTGCCTTTGCACAGAGACCTATACAATCATTGCATTTAAACCAGGTCTGTGGTGACTAGTTGTGGTACTCACCAGGTAAAGCCCATTGGGTAATATCCCTCCAGTAGGGTTCACTACATCAGCTGCTCCCCTATGGTGAAAGATCCGATTCATCATTGGATGCACGAGTCACTTCATTTTTATTGTTTATGTCATGTGTACATGTGTTGTTTTTAGTATTAAACATTGTTCCCTTTTCACAGATTGAGTCACATGTGTCAATTATGTTTTGCTTTTGATTTGGCATGCGACAAATGTTTATTGCTTCTGACTAGATCACTCACAATCATCCTTAAGAGACCAAGCGCCAGGGGTACCCTCTACAAACCTTCAGTATTCACTTGTAGAGAAATAGTGTTTTTTCTCCCCTCAGAGGTGTACCTAGGAAGCTGGTCCTTTTTACTGCGCTATCACTGGTTTGTTATACATCCTTTTCAGTAACTGTTTGTGCCTCACAGGAACTCCTGGTCCATCTAGTGCTTCAGTGCAATGGAAAGCTGATGCAATGCAAGATCACTGAAACACTGTTCTTCTAACACCACAAAGTCTTGCGATAACCCTATGCAGCCCTTAGGAAAAGAAGATCCCTGTACAACAAATGCGCAATCTTCTAAATGAATAATCCCAAAATGTGGAACATCAATAATAAATCAAAATTAAAGTTGACTAATTGGAGCCATTTATTTGAGTGAGTCCCTAACATGAAATAATTGTGAAGAACCTCTCTCTAATACTCCGGCAGAAACGTAACGTTTACCTCTCCGGCATTTGCGCTGGAATATGATTTAGTCTCTTCTGAGTCACACTGACTTTGGCCACAAATGTGGTCTCTCCCCACTTTATTTAAAAACAATTTCAATTTCCACCTTTGTGGCTAGCTTTCACAAATCTGTTTGTGATGTTAAAGCTTGTTTCATATCTGCTCTAGGCTTTCATTTAAACCATACAGGAGCATACATAAATCATAAAGGAGCAGTGTGCTTTTAATTTTGAAAAACTGCACCCCTGAATTTTTATAGCATACAAGTGCCAGTGTAATGTTATTTGAACAGCAACACCCCTATATTTGACAGCATACAGCAGTGTGCTTTTAATTTTTAACTGCACCCCTAATTTTTTACAATATACAGGGCCAGCAGCCACCCAATATTTTACAGCATACAGGAGCAGTGTGCTTTTAATTTTTAACAACTGCACCTCTGAATTTTTACAACATACAGGGCCAGCAGCACCCCTATATTTTAAGGCATACAGGAGCAGTGTGCTTTTAATTTTCAACAACTGCACCCCTGGATTTTTACAACATACAGGGCCAGCAGCACCCCTATATTTTCCAGCATACAGGAGGACAGTGCCTCTGGACAACACAATGACAGCCTGGACAGCAACACCCATGTGTAGCTACAGAACATGAAACACAGTGACAGCCAGGACAGCCAGACAGCACCCCTAATGCAGCACAGGTACACCACAGTAACTGCAGCAGCACCCCTACAGAGCACACACGAACCCCACCCAAAACCACCACACACAGAGGTCTGTCTCCCTCACTCTCCAAGTCTGTAGTGAAAATGGCAGCGATGCACGTCTGTTTATATGAAATCCAAAACCAGCAAGGTTCTGACAGCGGGATGATGATGTTTTGCTTCGTTCTGGTTTCCGTGTCTGGTGGGAAGTCCTGAGCCGGACTTGGATCCAGGCTCGGAGCGTGAAGTTCGGGTGGGGGTTTCAGTTCTCAGGGAACCGAACCCGCTCATCTCTAGTGATAACCAATGTTTTCTAACACATTCACATTGTCTATATCAGTGGTCTCCAACATTGTTTGGGATGTGAGATACTTGAGAAAAATAAAACCTCTTGAAGACCTACTAAAATTTTCATCAAATAATATCAGGCTAATATCCAAATTTTTCATAGAAAAACAACAATGCGTTTATTAATACACTGCGATATCATAGAAATTTGTTAATAAAGTTTAATAACAGACAGTTTTCAATAAGATGGCTGGCTGCAAAATATGACTAATGACCAAATGCTTCATCGACATACAACAATATGTCTAATTATCATTGCCCCCAATGCCCACAGTAGTTGTGCCCCTTACACAATGCCTATAGTAGTAGTGCCCCTTACACAATGTCCATAGCAGTTGTGCCCCTTACACAATGCTCACAGTAGTAGTGCCCCTTACACAATGTCCATAGTAGCAGTGCCCCTACACAATGCCCACAGTAGTAGTAGTGCCCTTACACATTGTCCATAGTTGTGTACCTTACACAATGCTCACAGTAGTTTTGCCCCTTACACAATGCCCACACAATAGTTGTACCCCTTACACTATGAAATACCGTGGTTGTGCCCCTTACACATTGCCCACACAGTGGTTTAGCCCCTTACACAATGCCCATAGAAGTAGTGCCCCTTACACAATGCCCATAGTTGAGCCCCTTACATAATGTCCATAGTAGTAGTGCCCCTTACACAATGCCCATAGTTGTGCCCCTTACTCAATGCCCATAGTAGTAATGCCACTTACACAATGCCCATAATAGTAGTTCCCCTTACACAATGCCCACAACAGTGTCTAATATGGGTTTTGATGTCATTTCTACACCAGATAAGTTTACTTACTAAGTCACTGAGTGGCGATGACTTGAATTTTCCCTCCAAGAGGAACACTGTGCGGGGTTGGCATGGCACCCAAGCACATAAGGAGAGAGTGCTTGGGCAGGCGGAAGTATGTGCTGCGTGGTGTGACATCATCATGTCACTTCAAGCATTTAAAGGTAGAACCTGGAAGCAGGCCTGGAAGCAGGTTTATATCAGTCAGTGCACCCAGTGAAGACTGATTGAACCGGCGGCATAATATACAGTCCTGATCACCATGAATAGGCATAGAAAGGGGGATGTGGCAGTTAGGAACATGTTCGGCAGAAGCAGGTGTGTGTGACGGGGTATCAGACATTACTGGGTGCCTGTGCGCACCAGGCATATACGCAGGCATAGATACAAAAAATATGTAAGTACAAATGTAAATCCCTGATAGATTAAAAATAAGTTCATAAGGTAGTGTAATTAATGTTGTATAACAAGTTAGATATAACTGTGCATCCCTCACAGAGGGAAATATAACTGTGCATCCCTCACAGAGGGAAATATAACTGTGCATCCCTCACAGAGGGAAAAATAACTCATAAAATGTTTCCCCCATGGAGGGGAGCTGTGGATGACTGCCCAGTGGGGAATTGCAAAGGGAAGGCAAGCTGCTGGATTGCGCTGTGCATGGACAGTGCCAGCGGCAGGGAGAGTCTGGCAGCACGAGCGGGCTCTGGAGACCTGGCTCGCACGCGAGGTAATGGTTGGACAGGTCTGCAAGGGCTGCTGGGAGTGTGTGGCATAGTTGGAGTTTGGCCGCGGAAGAGAGGAGAACTGCTACCTGAGCTCCGGTAACGGGACTTCCATGAGGAGGCTGCGGTGAGCTCCGGTTCCTGGCTGTGCAGCGGGTAAGTGTACCTTGAGCTGCGACCTCTCGGGAACTTTGTGACATCATCCGAGAGGTGTGATAGATCCGCCTAGCAGGGCGGGGGTAGGCGGCGACTTCCCTCTGAGAGATGGCCTGAAGGAGGCGCAGCCTGCCGGTGATTGACGGTGCTGGGGTAGAGCCATCACAAGAGCCCTAGCATTCAGTGACTGAAGGGGGACGGTCGGAGAGGCGGATCCACCGCCCATATATGGACAAGTAGCCTATAACAGCTGAAACTGCTGGACAGGTATAGTGAATGCCACAGTAACACTAGCCTGTATCAAAAAAGAACTGTTACTTCAGCCAGGGAACATTGAATGCAGCAGTAATAATAAGTGCACTTATTATAAATATAGAGTACTCTCTTAATTCGCCCCAGAACTGATATTGTAGCATATAAAGGTACACAGCAGACTCATCTTCTGTAACACCTGGAGCAACTGCAGTCCATAGACGTGCTAGAGAAATTAGCCTGCAGCTTATTACATCTCTGACAGCAACTAATATTTTTCCAGTGATAGCTCAGGAGCAACTATACCCAGAATTATTCCGAGGGTCAGTGTAACTGTGCCTTAATTGCTTGGACAAGGAATCCGTCACTCAGAATTAGAGCGTGAGGATAAACCATCAGGAAAAGAGGATTATAAATAGCCTTTGTAGCTTCATCCATATATTTGTTATACCCACTTTCAGTCATTCTGGACTTCCTAAGCTTCATATTGCCACAGTACCCACAGAAAGGAGTTATAGGGCTGATCGACATTCATTTAACCAGTTAACAAAAATCCTTGCGGGAACACGGCCGATGACCCACATATTACTGTACTATTGTAACTTACGCAAAACATTATTTTAACCTGTTGTTCGCAGGAAATATTGCGGATAGTATTAGTTAAGGGGCATATAGTTGGATTGTACTGTATAGACAAATTTTAATGTTAAATACAGGAGCTGATAAAGTATCGTCCATGCCAAGTTTAAATATATTCGTAGATTGTGGCCAATATAACCTACAAATTCACCAAGTATTATATGTGCATGTTCGTGCAGTCATAAGTGACCAATACGTGTTAACCCTTTGAAATTTAGGGAGCTGCCTACTTGAAAGAACGAGTCGACACGTCACGGAGCAGTTTAATAAACGCGTTTATTAATTTTATGGTGAAACATTTCGTTGATATCTGAAAATCAATTGTGTTGTAACTGTTTCTATAAATTTATGCATATTTAATCTGTACAAAAATTCCTTCACAACCCATTCCCCAATAAACGGATAATTTGTATAACGCAACTTAAAAGTGATGATTATTCTTTAGAAAGCAGTATCCTCACCTCTCTGTGAAGATCCAAGAGTGGGAAGACTCTGAGCGACCACCGAAAGGTAATCTTAGCGTCATTTACTTAAGTACTTACTGGAACATAACACAAAAAATAAAGAAAAATATAAATCTTTAACATGTGAGATGAGGTATAAGGCAGTGTTTTTACCTTCAATGTTCTCTTGCTTGCAGAATGAGAGTTCTTTGACAGATTTCAGTGTGTGCAGCCACCCATAAGTAAGAAATAAATTTGTATCGGAAATATCTCAACATTGGTTAAAGTTAGACATTTAATTAAAATAAAAAAAAACACGGAGTCCAGCTCAACACCTTCAAGTTTCATGGATAACTACTTACTCCATGAACAGACAAATTTCTAATCTGTAAATCTGTCAGAAGACTTCCCATCTGCTGATGAAGGGTTTTAATTCAAAAGTGACTGAACTATTTCTTATGAAAACTTAAAAACAGCTTGAAATTATCTCTTCACGAGACAATTTATTATATGCAGAATTTTTTTTGTTATTATTGTGAATCTCTTAGCAAACACACCTGAAAAATAAAGGTTTATAATGGAATTTCCAATTATTTTTAGCAAACCTAATGGCTACTTCAATCAGTATTATACATATATTAATGTCAAACATTTGTTTGGGTGTGTGCATCTTGAATATAAATGTAAGCCATCTGAGTCATAGTGTGCAGACATCTATGCATAAAATTACTAGATGAAGGCTGTTTTCGGTTATGCAAGTCGTTCATTTGCTAAATCCTCCATATAGTTCTTTGCAAAATAGTTATGCATGGATACTGTATATCATTTAGTTGATGCTGAACTGGTTACAGCACGGATGTGTTCCAAATTACTAAAGTTCACGAGCTAATAAACCCAAATTATTGTAAATGAAAAAACAAACCATAGGGGTTATTCATAGATGGATGCCGATCTTGCTTCCCACACAGTAGCGGATCTTGCCACGGGCAAGCAGGACTTTTGCCCGGGGCGCCGCCTTCCGGAGGGTGCTGGCGCCATCCGGAGGGCGCCGCACCGTGGCAAGATCCGCCACTGCTGCCCGCTGTGTCCCCCGTCCGCCTCCGCTGCCCGCTGTGTCCCCGCCTCCTGTGAAGGGAACTAGACGCTACGCGTCTAGTTTCCCTTCGTGGAGTGTACCTTTGCTGAGCGGTGCGCGATGACGTCATCGCGCACCGCGCAGCAAAAGGTCCTCTCCACGAAGGGAAACTAGACGCTACGCGTCTAGTTTCCCTTCGTGGAGAGGACCTTTTGCTGTGCGGTGCGCGATGACGTCATCGCGCACCGCTCAGCAGTCAAGCGGCGCTAGTAATGTACAGGGGGCGTAGCTGACCACGCCCCCTGTATTAGGCCACGCCCCGTTTCCTGCCCGGGGCGCAGAGCGGGCTTGAACCGGCCCTGTTCCCACAGCAAGATCTGCATCCATCTACTCACATGCTGGGGGCCGCCCAGAACAGGGCAAGGATGCCCAGCATATGTGTGACGCCGCCCCAGGATGCGTCCACAATTTAATTGCGAACAAATCGATTTGAGGTTGACTCCTGCCTGCGCAGCCTGGCTGCCCTGGCAGGCGGTCCTGTCCCACTTTGTTCTCAGAGTGGTTGCATGTGACATCACGCAGCTGCCCCAAAAATGCTCCAGACACAACCCAGTTTTGCACACCACACCCGCAAAACTCTGGGTTGATGCCCCACTGACGACCGCTGCTGTCAATCACCTTGTAGCCGCATCCTTCCAGGATGTGGCCACAAAGTGAAGGGTTGCATACGCACATCCCCCTGGATGTGGCTGCTTCATGCAAACGCGCAGCTGCATCCAGGTCTGAATAGAGCCCCATATCCCTTGCAGTTTCACCCTGTATGTGGTGTGGTTATTGAATATCAGGACTGTAATGGTAAAAAATAAACCATTCTGAGTGAGTTAAAAAAGGAGTGGGAGAACACTGGCCTTTGACTGTCCCAAAACAGTTTTGTATATTTCACTCTACTTGCACAGATAGTTAGCTTTTAAAGAAGTTGTGTTTTTCCCGTGCGTTGTAAAAATGCTTAGTTCAAAAGTAGAGCAATGTGTTAACTTACATTTTTTCATTAAATTAAACAAAACGCCCACTGAGTCTTTCCATATGGTAATCATAGGGCAGGGCAGATAGTATGTCACATGTCACGGATGTCAAAGATGATGAACGTCCCAGAAGGCCTTGCACATCATACACAAACAAAAATGTGGAGAATTGAGAAAATTGTTCTACTTGACCTTCAACACAGCATCTGAATGATAACAGAAAAAGTTATTACCTGTGATAAAACATGGATCTTGCAGTACAATCCGGAGACAAATCTCCACTCCATGCAATGAAAAACACCATTAACACCAAAAATGAAGAAATCACGCCAAAGCAAATTCAAATTCAATGCCATGTAAATTGTTTTCTTTAATATTAAGGGTGTTATTTTGGCTGACTGGATACCAGAAGGCGCTCAAGTTAACCAGCATTGCTACAAAAATGTTCTAGAATCTTTGCAGGAAAGAATCAGAAGAAAGAGGCTAGAGTTTGGAAAAATGGTTTTATCCTCAATCAGGACAGCGCACGAGCCCACACCAGTCTCTCTGTGAAGCTGTTTTTGGCTGAGAAACAGATTGCAGTGCTAGAACACCCTCCATACTCGCCAGGACTAACACTGTGTGAGTTCTTTATTTTCACTAAAGTCAAATCTGTACTCATGGGAACCCGTTTTGCATCAGTTACTGAGGTAAAGAAGAAAACAGATAATGAGCTACAGCATGGCTTTGACCAATGGAAACTAAGAATGCAGCCGTGAGTGGATGGAGAAGGGAAGTACATAGAAGAAGATTGAAGTTGAAATGTACTTAACATACTTAAATGTAAATTCTAGCACCCGTCTCATTATCTAATAGCCATATTAAATATAGCCCTATTTTATGATCTTGAACTGTTATTCCACTCACCTACACTAAAATGTACTCTTTTATCAAAAAATGTAAGCCTTGAATAATTTAGGAATGATAAATATGATTTCCTAACCTCAGTTTTTCTTAGTGCATACAACACCTAACTTTAGAGGCATATGAGGTGTATGTCATGATAGGGATAAAAATAAGACTATCTTAATCAAGGATGAATTGTTCATACCAGAATTTCACTTTCTTGAGCTGATTTTTTTTTTTTTTTTAACAAGTTCCGCTGGTGAAATTCTTAAATTGCACTATACAGAACTTTGAGAATTTCATTACTAGGTATATACAGATGTAGACACGCTCATCGTGGCTACATCTAGGCGCAAATGCACATAATTTGCCGTAACAGCGTGGACACCCGGTATCATGCCCATGCCCATTAAGAATGTTTTGAGCTGCAATTGCCGTCACGGGTGGGCACTGGGCATGCACGTATTGCCACGGCAAAGCCATGATGAGCGTGGCTACATCTGTATGTCAATTACCATACCAATAAGTCCCAAGAATGAGGACTACATTCAATCAATATTGTGACTTAAAATTAGAATGAAAGTCCCCCCAAAATACTTTGACATTAGGGCAAAATTTGAGACTCCCAATCACTTCAGAGAAAGATCTAGACTTTTCTTTTGGTGCGGTACATTTTACAGTATCAGGGAGTGAGTTTAACAGATATTACCCCTCCCTAATCCCTCCCTGTAGTTATAAAAACATTACTCACTCCCCAAGTCTGTGGTGACCACCTAATTAAAATAATTCCTCTCCTGCTGCCCCTCAATATCTCCCTGCATGCTGTATAGGTCATGTGACAGCATTCTGCATGATGAATGTTATTTGTAGGGACCTCCTAGTACTCTAGTTATTGAATGGCTAGTGACAGTGCCACCCTTCAATTAATCTACAACTCATATTAAATTGTCATGCCCATTAACTCTACAGCCTCACTACAGGATCCTCAGTGTACCTCTCAGCCATATTTATATAGGGTACAGCTGTAAGCACCTGTCTATTCCACAGAAATGTTCCCCAGCTGGACCTGTCCTTAATTTACTTTGACAACAAATCACAGCTATATGCTGCATTTGCCAGCATTGCATCACTTGTGACATCCCCAGATTATGCTGCATGTACAGATGACAGGGAAAGTCACTAGCGAACTGAGAGAGCGTGCACCGCTAGCGATGTAGTGGGTACAGACCGGACGATTTTAAGAATTTGACATAATGAATGGTCGTATTCGGCAAATTCGTTTAAAATGTTGCCGAGTGTGTACCTGGCTTTACACACAGTGACCGATCAAAAGATGGCCCATGCATATGCTCTGTAGTGATCAAGTTGGAGGACAGACCTCCCTGGGTCCTAGTACCCAACATGTATTCACAGTAATGAGATGGTGCAGAAGCGCACTGCTTTCCAAAACATCAAAGCAAAGTAGATTAACTAAATATAAAATTGCATAAACAGAAACAAAAACACTTATTGAAAAAGATAGAAATCATAGTTGAACTTAATATACCATGCTGCAATTCTTTTCACAATAACAGCAGTGAAAGTAGTGCACAGGAAAAAAGTGCTTTTGCTCAGAGCAGATCAGATGTTTGCTTGTTATTTTCTTACACTGCATTACAAAAATTACTTTGGTTACCATGCAACCTCACATTTGTCCTGCAGACTATTTTTCATGAATGTACTTAACTAATGGCTTTACCTAGAATGTACTGGCAATCCATAGAAGAAAAAAAATCATGGCTTTTTATTTGTACCTGTAACTTTCCTTTCACCTGCCTGCATTTCATATTTAAAAATAAACCTTCAGAAAATAACTTTAAATGCAGTTGGACAATTAGGCACACATGTACTCAGAAACAAGCATTGTAGGCTTTCACGTTTTGCACTTCGGGCATCATTTACAGCTGGTTGATTGCAAACATAAAAACAAGGATGTAAAATTGCAGATGTATGTGACCATACTGAATTGTACACACCTTATAATATGTCTCTGTTGTAATTTAGTGTATAGATAAGTCAATTGTCAAAAATGCATTCATATTATTATCAGTGCATTAGAAGGAGAGTGAGGGGGATGCAGCCTGCATCCAGTTGTCAACCTCAGAGTAGGTGACACCAAAATGCAGACTTCTGCACACTTACAGGAGCCGGGAGCTACAGTGTGACATTTTCCTGCAGCACCTGGCTCCTGTCATAGAGGAGTAGCTGACAGTGTGGGCACTAGTCTCCGGGGTCTGCCGAGCATTTTCAGGGATGCTGAGCTTCCCCCGGAGTGATGTCACCAGGATCCCCCATGAGGCCATGCCCCCATCAACTTAAGCTATGCCGCCTTTTTGACTGCAGGTGCGCCTCTGGCAATTGAGAGCATACAGAGTGCTCACTGGGCTACACCAGACCTAGTGACGCCTCTGACTATTATCATCATCATCATTATCATCATCACAAGAGATTATCAGGCACACACAGATATGTTTCCTAAAAAGACAAATTTTAAAGATGCTATAGTATAAAGCTGGGTATACACAGTGCCAGATTAAGGTCCATATGGGCCTGGAGCTGAAATTTATGAAGGGTCTATTGTGCTCTGGGGTTCAGTATGATTGACCGCCGCAGGGGATGCTGGCAGTCACTATACCAACGCCGGAATCCTGATGTGTAAGGTAAGTATGCTCCATCCTCTCCCCACCCCTAACCCTGGCCTGCTGCAGCCTAACCCTATCCTCCCCTCTTTGTGCCTAAACCTAACCTCCCCCCCGGTAGTGCCTAACCCTAACCTCCACCACCCCCACCGCCTAACCCTAACCCCTCCAGGTGGCAACTAAACCTAACCACAACCCCTCCCCCCCTTCCTCTGCCAGCCCTAGCTCACCAGCTATACTTACGGTTTGGATGCTGGCTGTTAGGATTCCGGCGTCGATCTCCTGACCCTGTTGGGATTCTGCCGTCGGCATTTTGAAGGGTGTCTGGATTCCAGAATCGGTATGCCGTCTGCCGTGATCCCGACAGCTGGCATCTTAACTGCATCCCGTGTGCTGCTGTGGCAATGTGACTAGAAATGTGGAGATGTTACCACTACTGTGAGGGTGGTGTCTGCATTGGGGGTGGCTAGTTTTAGGGGGCTATAGATAGAAGGGAGGACTTGTGAAGCCTTCCATATCATCCACCCCACCGTGTACTTCCAAGTTCTGATACAGCTGTGTCTCATGCTCCTGTACCCTCCCAATTTAGCACTGTAGCAGTTTGCATCCCATTAGCGCACCACTATTATATTAAATAGCCCACCCTCAAATATATTATAAATATGTTTTTAAATAAGGTGATTCACCAGCTAATCTTCTTGTAATAAGGATGTAACCTGAAGCCAATTAGATCTACAAACACCTTTGTGTCTTCTTACAGGGAAAAAGACAGTCTGAGACATGCATACAGGCACGACAGGTATAGATTGGCGGTGCATCCACTTTACAAGTAAACCAGTAACCAGTAGTGATGAGCGGCTCGCTCATCTCTAGTAACCAGTAGGACTAACACAGGGGTTCATGCGTCTGCTAGCTGAAACCAATGGCATCCATTGATTTTGTGCTGACCGCCGCAACTGTAATCATTAGTATTTGAACTTGCACCAGCCTCATGCTAGGTGCAAGAGATATGTCAGACAAAGACAGGCCCGGTGCCATGGGGAAGGGGGGCGGGGGCAAAGGGGACACCTGTACCGGACCCCAAGGGTCAAAGGCGCCTAGGGAGTCAGGGAAACAAAATATGGGGCTGCAGGCATTATTGGTACCTTTTAAACTGATCCTGCCTGGGTGCCAGTTGACTTAAAAAGTAAATATGAGTCCAGCTGGCGGCAACATTAACCTCCCCACCCCCTTACCCTGTCACTTAGTATGATCCCGGTAGTGCTGATGTCATAATGTCGCCACTGCCACTGAGGAGCAGGCCCTAGCCAGCCCAACATCCTGCCGCTGGTGCCTTACACAAATGTGTGACTGACTCAGATAGAAGGGGTATTTACAGACTGCAGCAGCTGCCCGCAGCCCCACCGCTGTGCTGTCCTTACGGGTGGTCTTCAGTTTGCCGGCTGTCGGGATCCCGGCGCACAGTATACTGGCGCCAGAATCCCGATAGCCGGCATACCGACACTTTTTCTCCCTCTTGGGGGTTCACGACCCCCCTGGAGGGAGAATAAATAGCGTGGCGCGCTTAGCGTGCCACCGTGGCCGCAGGGTGGCGAGCGCAGCAAGCCCGCAAGGGGCTCATTTGCGCTTGCCACGCTGTCGGTATGCCGGCGGGGTGTGTGTGTGTGTGTCTTGGGTGATACATGTGAGGCACATGCAGGGAAGAGGTCTTTCAAGGAGGGGAGGTGGAGGTCAAAGGTGGATGAGGGTGGGGGGGTCAGAGATTTCAGTGTACTGGTTTCCAAGATTTCTGTGGCCGGCTCTGGACATACACCTTCCCCTTACCCATGGCTCACACTCAGCTTTAGCTGCAAGTGCACAAAACTCCTGTGACACCTACTTATGGAAATGCTGATCATTATCACCTGTTTGATGTGATTGGTTAATATATACACCTATAATCCTACAAAATCTCAGACTGTGTGCAAGTGTACCTAGAAGAACTGATGTTGTGAAAGCAAAGGGCGGTCACACCAAATATAGATTTGATTTAGATTTCTCTTCTGTTTAATCACTTTGCATTTTGTTAATTGATCAAAATAAACTATGAACACTTCTATTTCTGAGCATTCTTACTTTGCAGCATTTTTTCCACACATGCCTAAAACTTTTGTACGGTACTATACTGTGTGTACAAATTGATACACACACACAGGACGAGCTGTACTAAAGGTAAAATGTGGTAAAACCCTCGTTTTCGGGTTTTTAACTGCAGTTTCATATGTACTAAGCCCCACGTCCCGAGGCTTCGGTGCGGACTCTAACGCCAGTTATAGAAGCCTATGGGCTTCTTTCCGCATTTTGGGCCTGGGATGGGGAGTAATGTACCTGGTAAGCCGAGGAACCAGAGTAAGTCATGGATCCAATTGTGGACCACCTCAGAGTCCCCAGAGAGACTCCCTAGAGACTCCTCTCAGAGAGGAGAGGCTGTGGAGGACACCCTCCTCTGTAGCTTGATGGAGGGATCCGACTGTGCGGGGGGCTGCAATGTGCTGACCCTCGACCCTACTCAAGCACCGGCTCTGCAGCAGCGTAACAGACCCCAGCATCCTCCTCCCCATATAAGCCACCGGACACGTCACATGACCACAAGCCGTCCCTCCGCTCCCAACCTCTAGGTTGCACTGGCTGAGCCCCGCTGACAGCTGCTGGGGTGCAGCCAGTGTCTGGGCTCCCTCGGTAGTACCACCTCAGTGTCGGCAGCTAATCGCAAAGGACAGCTCTTATCGGGGAGAGCTGTCCTTTGTGGTACTAATCGCATATGTTAGTACATATGCAATTAGTAAACAATGAGGTAAGTGGCAGGATGTACCACAACTGCTTGTCACATCCCACCGAGACACACACACATATATACATAGTCATATACATACACACATGTATAAACAGCCTTCTGTATACACAGTACATATATAGGCACACATAAATAGAGCCCCAGAGTAGATCACAATGTACAAAGAGCAGCAGACATTACACCAGCCTGTGGGATGCATGTACAGTACATTTCACCTCATGGACAGTGACAGCTGCCCTGTGGCCATGTGTTTCTTAGCACATTATTTCCAGCTGCAGCTCAGCCTTTGTTGATACACCTTCATCATAATTTCAGTGCCGTTGCCCAGCTGCCAAGTTCCCACAGTTGCCGAGAAATAGGTGGAGGGTGAATGGGCGGAGCTTTGGATGGATAGGGTGCGGGGCTTTGTGGGGGCGCGAGTGGGTGGGGCTTCATCTGGTGTGCGGTAGTGAGTGGGCGGGGCTTTGGAACTGCTGCAGGGGAATGAGTGTAGCTAAGAATGGCTGTGAGTAAATGGGAGTGGTTAAGGATGAATCTGCTGTTAATAGCATTTTCTTTCCCTGACTTGTGCGGCCATGAGTGGGCGTGGCTTCGCCTAGTGTGTGTAAATCTGGGCGGTGCTTTAGGGCAGCTGCAGTTGAATCTGAATGAGCATGGCTAATGATAGGCGCTGGCGGCGGGTGAATGTGGCTAAGGACAGCTGCGGGAGAATGAGCGAGCAATTCTGTTTGTGTTGAACTTGACAGGAATTTTTTGTTTCTTACCTGTCAACATAGTCTAGACTGGAGTGGATCCTTTGGGCCTACTTTTATGGGAGGGCCTGGAGCTGCAGCTCCACCCACCCCAATGTTAATCCGGCCCTGGGTATACATGTGACTATTCAACATTGTCAGCGACTAGACCAGCAGCAGGGCCGGCATCGATTAGTGCATACACATTTGCTGATGCTGGCTGGGGCAGCGGGGGCATGGTATCACTACCGAAAGCCTCAGATCTTCTTGCATGTACAAAAGATCTGAGGTGCGCGCATCATCATTATCATCGTTCATACACAAAGAATGATTTGAACGATTGGTCGTTCCCATCGATCGGGAACACCAACATCGTTTGTCAAATCTATCCGTGTGTATGCACCTAAAGTGTGATCCATGATCAGATGAAACTCAGAGGAAAGGGGTTAACTTGCATCTCCATGCCACTACTGTACTCATTTTACAAGTGGAGGATGTCTCTAACATGCCTCTATGAGTAGAAGCAGCTGTAACACATGTTCAAATATAGAGGTATTTTGGTATGCATTCATAAGATGCTAATTCAGATTTTACATCCAGCAAACATCCAACTCTAAATAAGGCACTTAGGAGGCTAGTCAACTCGGTATACAAAGTACCAAAAATCACAATAGAGCGATTTTCGGCACATTGCGCATGCACCACATGTGCACTGCGTATGCGCACGGAGTCAAGGTGTGATCGCATCCCAGAAGGATGCAACCGCACTTTGATTGACAGTGGCAGTCATTGCTGGAATGGAGTTACGGCATTGCTGGGGTGGCATGGGCAAAACGTAGACAGGTCAGCTGTGTTTTCGGGGCGGCTTTGTGATGTCAAGAAAGTGGCAGTGGACCTGCATATGCAGGCAGCGGTCTGCAGGGGGTCTCCCACAATTAAATTAAAAAGCAGGCCATTCAGCATACTGGGTGGCCTTACCCTGCAATGGGCGTTAGAAAGGATTGCAGATTCTGCATTTTAATGCCCAAATGGCACTTTTCCTGAATAGGCGCATTAGTTTACCTATTTTTAGCTGCTTTATGCGGCTATACCCGACACTAATGGGCCCAATAAATGCAAAAGAGATATATCAAGTGTATATCGCCCCCTGCGATCTCCCGTCACTTTAGAAGGGAGATCAGGAGTCAGGGGCGGAAGTCCGGGAGGCAGCGGAGTCGGCTGCCGCCGGGCTCCTAACCTGAAGAGGGCGCCTCGCAGTGGCGCCACTGACTTTACACAGATTGACATGCGGACGAGCGTCCGCATGTCAATCTGTGGTCTCCCTCCCTGCTGTGTTGGAGGGACACGGAGCGCATAGAGCGTCTCTCCTGTGTCCCTCCCTGGCTCTCTCCCCCGGCCGGTCTAATACAGGACGTGCCGTTCGTGAGCTCTGATTGGCTCACGAACCGGCACTTCCTGTATTAGACTGGCCGGGGGAGAGAGCCAGGGAGGGACACAGGAGAGACGCTCTATGCGCTCCGTGTCCCTCCAACACAAGGGGGAGGAGCAGGCACTGGGGGCATATACCTGGCACTGGGGGGGGGGAGACCTGGCACTGGGGGGCATATACATGGCACTGTGGGGGAAGACCTGGCACTGGGGGGCATATACCTGGCACTGGGGGGGAAGACCTGGCACTGGGGGGCATATACCTGGCACTGGGGGGCATATACCTGGCACTGGGGGGGGGGAGACCTGGCACTGGGGGGCATATACCTGGCACTGGGGGGGAAGACCTGGCACTGGGGGGGAAGACCTGGCACTGGGGGGCATATACCTGGCACTGGGGGGCATATACCTGGCACTGTGGGGGCATATACCTGGCACTGTGGGGGCATATACCTGGCACTGGGGGGGAAGACCTGGCACTGGGGCGGGGGGCATATGTGGCACTGGGGAGGGGGGTATATTTGGCACTGGGGGCATATACCTGGCCCTGTGGGGGAATATATGGCACTGGGGGCATATACCTGGCACTGGGCGCATATACCTGGCCCTGTGGGGGAATATCTGGCACTGGGCGCATATACCTGGCCCTGTGGGGGAATATCTGGCACTGGGGGCATACACCTGGCACTGTGGATGAATATCTGGCACTGGGGGCATATACCTGGCCCTGTGGGGGAATATCTGGCACTGGGGGCATATGCCTGGCACTGTGGAGGAATATCTGGCACTGGGGGCATATAGCTAGCACTGTGGGGGAGTAGGCACTGAGGGGGCATATGTGGCACTGTGGTGGAATATTTGGCACTGGGGGGAGCAGGCACTGAGGGGGCATATGTGGCACTGGGGGGGGGGTATATTTGGCACTGGTGGCATGTACCTGGCACTGGAGGCATATACCTGACACTGTGGGGGAATATCTGGCACTGGGGGCATATGTGGCACTGGGAGCACGGCCCTAGCAACAAGCACTACCCCCTAGCAACGAGCATGACACCCAGTGCATGAACCCCCTGGCAACGAGCATGACACCCTGAGCATGAAAACCCCTGGCACCGTGCATGGAACCGCTGGCAACGAGCATGACACCCAGTGCATGAAACCCCTGGCAATGAGCATGACACCCTGAGCATGAAAACCCCTGGCACCGTGCATGGAACCAAGAGCATGAAACCGCTGGCAACGAACATGACACCCAGTGCATGAAACCCCTGGCAACGAGCATGACACCCTGAGCATGAAAACCCCTGGCACCGTGCATGGAACCAAGAGCATGAAACCCCTGGCAACGAGCAGGTAATTTAAAAGTAATTAGAAGCCTTACTGTAGAACTTAATGTATAATGGGCATTACGGTGTGTGGCATAATGTATCACGGACATTGCGGTGTGTGTCATAATGTGTCGGGCATTACGGTGTATGGTATACTATATCGCGGGCATTGTGATATGTGGTATAATGTCTCAGGCTCATTGTGGTGTGTGTTATACTGTGTCAAAGACATTGTATGTGCTATAATGTATCAAGGGCATTGCAGTGTGTAGCATAATGTATAATGGGCATTGTGATTCCTGTCATAATGTGTCACAGGCATTACGGTGTGTGGTATAATGTATCAGGGGCATTGCAGTGTGTAGCATAATGTATAACGGGCATTGCGATTCCTGTCATAATGTGTCGGGGGCATTACGGTGTGTGGCATAATGTGTCGGGGGCATTATGGTGTGTGCATATTGTGTCATGTGCATTATTGTGTGTGGCATAATGTCTAAGGGCCACTGCAGTATGTGGCATAATGTATACTGGGCATTACTATAAGGAGGAAAAATTACAAATAATGTAAGGGGCATGAATCAGGATTATTTTTCTTTCCCGTCTGGGCGTGCAGGTTGGAAAACTGGGGTATAACGCAGTCTTTTCCTGCAATGTCACGCCCCTTTATGGTAAGCCACGCCCATCCCAACGAAGCCACACACTCTATACTGCCAATTATGGAGGGGGGGGGGGGGGGGGGGGGCGAATAATTTTTTGGCTTGGGGGAGAAAAATTTCTAGTTACGTCACTGAACTGACTCATTCCTGTAAGCCGCCACTACAGCGCAAACCCCAGGAGAGTACGCTGGTGCGCGCCTGCTGTGGGAGGTAGGATAGGAGCTGCTGCTACCGTTGCCCCGCTGCTGTGGGGAAGGGGGGGACGGGATGGATGGACACACGTGCGAGGCGGTGTTTAAGAGCTGGTACCACGCTTGCCTTGGATTCCACTTCCTAATTGCGCTCTGCCTCCGGTAATTGGGGAGGAGAGAAGAGCCTTCTTTCACTACACAAGGTATCCATCTATGCTCCCTTTCTCCCTGTATAAGTGCACTGCCAGTATACTGTATGTATGTTTGTATATATAGATAGAGGTAGGGGTCTGGCACATCCACATAATAGACTAATACATTGGGTGCCCTCACAGCAAAGTAGTTTAGCAAAATAGAGGTGGTACGGCACTCCAATGATTTGCACACTGACACCAATTGAAGTAGTGCAACGTTTCAATGCCCGTTTAATGAATCTGCATTTTTGTCATATATACAATGACCCCCATTCTGCCTCATCCCGTCCTCCAGACCTCTGTTACTCCATCTGCCCCCCCCCCCCCCCCCATTTGCCAAGTCCTTCTGCCCGCCCGCGACCATCCCTCCCCATCTTCCTCCCATAATTAATTGTCCTCCCGCAGGGAATACATATGTTTTACCGACAGACGGGATGCCGTCTGTCAGCATCCTGACAGCAGCATCCCGTCCGTCAGAATGCTGGCAGGGAGCGTGCGCAATGAAGGCCCTTGCTTGTTGCGCTCGCAACGCAGTGGTCTCGGTGGTTCCCATCCCACTCTATTGGTGTTGTGGACACCCACGAATGGGAATAAGACCTGTGAGACGGTATTCTGGTGTCGGTATCCTGACCGCTAGGAATCCCGACAGCCAGCAAAATGATTGCCTCCCCTCCCGCAGTATCGGTCACATAATAGACTCACTTTCAGCTCCAGGCCCATGTGGACCCTAAACTGGCACTGGTCTGCTGGGATGTATCATTAGTACAAGGTTAAAAATGCAGCCAAACCTCCAAAAATGCAGTTTTCAGAGGTTTGGCGGCTTACTACTTATCCACCAAGCCTAGACCCCAGGGCTTGGATGCGGTGGGCAACACCATCTTTAGATGGGCTTCTATCACATTTCCCATTGGACCCCTCCCAGCACCCCCCAGTGGGGCGCATCAGCCCACGCATGCACAGATAGGACTCCGGATCATACACCGGGAAGTTCTACTGTATCATGGCAAAGAATAGCTCTCACCGCAAGAGCTGTCCTTTGGAAATTTCTTCATGCATACGCCATTATGCTTGCAAAGAATGGCAGGATATATATATATAAATATATATATAGCCTGCAGGATCAATATTGGTGTGGTGTGTGTGTATATATATATATATATATATATATATATATATAATTTTATTTTTTTGCCTCTATATAGGGGGGCACCTGTATTTATATTGCCTCCGGGCGTCTAGGACGAACTTACGCCACTGTCAGGAGTTATAACATTTGAATTCCCCCATTAGTGTCCAAATTAGTTTTCACAATTTGACTTTGGTTATCTAGATTTTCATCCAAGCGCTATACATAAATGCAACATTGTGTCACTGAGCTATAAAAAACAGAACTTCACGCAGTAAACTTAAATCACCATTTCAGTGTTTTGACACTGTCATTAGTATTCTTTATATCAGTTTTGTCAATGGACTGAAATGAAGATTTTAGTTCACTACTTGAAGTGTTGTTTATTATAGGTCGACGTGCTGCACCTTTGCAGTCTAATCTTGGTTTATTGTGATGACAAACACACACACACACACACACACACACACACACACACACACACACACACACACACACACACACACACACACACTAACAGAGAGATCTCCAGCTGAAAACATTTACATTGGGGTATATTTACTAAGCTCCCGATTTTGACCGAGATGGTATTTTTTCTTCAAAGTGTCATCTCGTGAATTTACTAAACTCAAATCACGGCAGTGATGAGGGCATTCGTATTGTTATTACGGCTGTGTAGTAAAAATACGAATGAAAACACCATCGGTCAAACGCGGCTGTTTAGGTATTGAACACGGTCATTTACTAACCATTCGTATTTGAAATCTCTTGCGTGAAAATGCATGTGCGGCCGTGTAAAAATACTAATCGTACAATAAGCCTAAAAAAAAGTAGACCTGCTTTTCAGAAGCGTGTTTACATGTGTTGCCAATTCTACATTAGTCACACCTGACTTTTTGGACCTTTAAAAGGGGCCCCAACACATTTTTCACCACTCTCAATCTGAAATGGCTGCTACTGTGTGTAGTACTGCTGTCTTGTTTGCTGGGGGATACCTGACACTGCTCCATGAGGCTACAATAAACCCAGGCCAGGAAAATCAACATGGTCAGCAGGTTGTACATGTTCCGCGTAGGCTGGCCATGGCTTGTTGTTTTAGTGGGTGTTTAAACCATAACAAATTTGCTGATGACCATGTTATACAGATGCTCCGACTAAATGTAAATAACATTTTCCCTCTGTATGAACTTGTCAAACTGAACCTAGACCCTGAGACAGCACGCTCTCGCTCTGTCTCAGGCCTGCACAAACTCCTGCCTGTGTTGCACTTTATGGCTACTGGCAGCTTCCAGCCTGTGACTAGCGATGTCATTAGTATCTCACAGGCCACTTTTTAGAAATATGTAATTCAGGTGAGTTAAAACATACATACACGTCTATGTCTAAGTGGTGCTTCTGTAATGTAATAGAACACAGTATTGTATTGATTACAGGTCATGACACTCACCTTTAATTTTTGAATGGCCACTCAGGTTTTGGATGTCTTGGATGGCCACATAGATGCCTCTCTCTGCTTCCCTACCCTGGAGTCGCAGTGGCATGCAGTCAGGGTAGCTTTATGTGATCTTGCTGCCATGGCCAATGTGCTGGGTGCCATAGATTAGACACACGTTGAGCTGAGGACACCTAGGGGCAGGCAATATATTTATACCAATACACATCTGGCCCAAGACACTAATGTGGAGGTGGTTTGTGGAGCCAATTAAACAATACACATATTCCGTGTTAACAATTTTTTTTATTTTAACACACGAATTTATGAAAATAACAAAAAAAAACATTTTATTGGTCACCATATTCTGTACACGCATTATTATTTGTGTTTTTTTTGTGTGCTGGGTGCCGAGGATTGTGCTGGCTCGTTGGTGCGGGTTCGACTTGAGCGTCGAACTGGGGATTGAACTGGTGTGTGGCTTGGTGTAGTTGTCCCCGAGCTCGATGTCACATGGTGTGATGCCAACACACTTAGGGTTTGACTTAAATTGTTCAAGCTTGCTGTGAGCTGCGTATTAGCGGCAGTGTTGTTTGCTATCATTCATGATAGGTTCTCATTTATCATTTGGTTATGTTGGATGATCTGGATGAGTGATTGTTGCTGCCGCTGTTGTTCATCCAAGATGCGTTGGAGGTTTGACTGCATTTGGCTGTTGTCTGCCCTCATCTGCTCCATGGAGTTTGCGATTCTGCCCACCTGCACTATAAGTCTGCCTGAGTTGCGACTCAGTCTAGGCAGATGATGGGGCAGACTTGACAGGTATTGGCTGTGGGTGTTGAGGCTTGCGCAGTATTTCGCCTGTTGTGTGGACCAACGGGTCCAAAACTCAGGGCACATTTGTGTGTCCACTTGTGTTGTGGTCAATTGGGGGCTGTGTGATGTTTGGGGTGGTTGGGGTATGTCCTGCGGCGTGGTTGGCTGGGTCGGATCGATAGGCTGCAGGTGGAGTGTGTAGGTCTCCTGGTCACGTTCCTGCTGGGCATCCTCTGTGATGATGGGTGGGTCTGTATGGGGTTGAAGACAGCCACTATTTAGTAAATATGTAGCATTGGTCTTACTATAGCGTTACGTCAACATGCATTACTTCTTAATATTAATGTTGTAATTGCTAAATAGATTGTGGCCTCAACTTAACTATGTTGTTCACCTTTTTTTAAAAATATGTGGCTTCTAACGTTCACTAATCATTTGTTTAAAGTTTGTGGGAATAGTTGGATTCTGAGCCATAATTAATGTTTAAACACGAAGAACTCTAACAAATACAAATTACTACATTTACATATTGGGTATGAAGCTTCCTTTGGAACAACACACACAATACAATAAATGTGTTGACCAATACACTCATACATTGTTCAAGCCAGTCAGTGGTCTGCCCAAAACGTTAACAAATATAGTGGTCTAAAATGTACACATTAACAATGGGTGAAAAAGTATTAAGGTGCCCTATGTTTAGAACTGGTGATGTTGGCCATGCCAAACAATTGGATGAGACTTAACATTTATGTTGGTTATTGTCGGAAAAAATTATGTCAAACAAATGTGTAGATATGGCCAACATCACATCTGACAATTAGCCATCTAAAAATACCTTAACACCATGTGGTTGTTGTTGTTGATTATTGCAAGGATGATTTGTCATTTGTGTTAAATTTTTTGTTCTGCACTAACAGTGGTGCAGATGTATAAACCTGGAGAAGGCATAAGGAATTGAAAAACCAGTGATATGTGCAAGGTGATAAAGGCACAAGGCAAACAGCTCCAATTTGTAAATTAACATTTGTGTTTATTTTGTACTGCTGCCTTTATCACCTTGCACATATCAGTGTTTTTTCACTTCCTTATGCCTTCTCCAGGTTAATAAATCTACCACACTGTTTGTTAACTTATTTCCACGTAATTGTTATGTTTACTCACCAGACAACTGAGGGGATTGTGGCTCCTCACTTTGTGGGCTGGCCGATAGAGCTAGTGGTGGCATGGCCGACACTGCGGAGATGCGCCGTTGGGGTGGTGATGCTGGTGCTGGAGCTTCTGCCTCAAGACGCCGTCTCTTGGGTGGCCTCGTAGCCACAGTAACCGAGCCCTGTGATGGGCGCCTTACTGGAGGGGGATTTGCTGAAGAAGAGCCTATGTGATAAGATAAATATTAACATTTTGTGTTTCTATGTGTATGCAGAATATGTGTTTACAGTAAAATCTTACCTGCATTGGCACCATCTGCATCTCTTGGCAGTGTGGGATGTGGCCTGGCTGTGCTGCTTCTCTGGCGTACTGTAGAAATATGAAGAATGTCCTTATAAACATACTATTTTGTTGATATGTTTATGCAAATTCCTTATTGTGATGTAAACATATGTGGTACCTGATGAGAAGTAAACTAAACAATGCTTATGCTTTTCTGCCTGACTTCATTGGGGGTGTATCATTTAAATTTGATTTAAATTTGCAATTTAATCCATAAACTAACGCAAATAATTGTTTAAAAAAAACTACTTAAAACCAAAACGTCGTAGCTTGACACAACCACAATATTGCACGCTAAGCACCCAAATTTTGATGCTAACAATAAAACACTAGCCACAAATATCTGCGAAAACTTGGAAACATCACAACCAAATATGCCTGTAAAAACACATGAAGCACACAAAGGACAACCCAGAACAACACACAATGGGGGTCATTCCGAGTTGTTCGCTCGCAAGTGAATTTTAGCAGATTTGCTCATGTTAAGCCGCCGCCTACTGGGAGTGAATCTTAGCATCTTAAAATTGCGAACGATGTATTCGCAATATTGCGATTACACACCTCGTAGCAGTTTCTGAGTAGCTTCAGACTTACTCGGCATCTGCGATCATTTTACTGCTTGTCGTTCCTGGTTTGACGTCACAAACACACCCAGCGTTCGCCCAGACACTCCCCCGTTTCTCCAGCCACTCCTGCGTTTTTTCCGGAAACGGTAGCGTTTTTTCCCACACGCCCATAAAACGGCCTGTTTCCGCCCAGTAACACCCATTTCCTGTCAATCACATTACGATCGCCAGAACGATGAAAATGCCGTGAGTAAAATTCCTAAGTGCATAGCAAATTTACTTGGCGCAGTCGCAGTGCGGACATTGCGCATGCGCATTAAGCGGAAAATCGCTGCGATGCGAAGATTTTTACCGAGCGAACAACTCGGAATGACCCCCAATAAACATAAATGCTATGAAATGTATTTAAAAAATAAAAAAAAACACTTCTTTAAAATACACCTACAAACATTTACTTTTGGCATAAAACACCAGAAAAAGGACAAGGCAACCACAAAAAAACAACTATACAAAGGTTTAATAAATACATTATTGAGAATAACACTACATCAGGCCTGGCCAACCTGTGGCTCTCCAGATGTAGTGAAACTACACATCCCAGCATGCCCTGCAACAGTTTTAGCATTCCCTAATAGCAAAACTGTGGCAAGGCATGATGGGACTTGTAGTTTTACAACAGCTGGAGATCCACAGGTTGGCCAGGCCTGCACTACATCACCAACACATTAGAATAATGAACAAACTGACAACCACAATTAGCTAGAAGACATTTCAGACAACTAAGGACAATGCACAGATGTTGATTTTAATTTATAAATGATAAAAAACTCACCATCCTGCCTTGGCCGATCCGAATCCCGGACATAAGTGGCACCAACCACTTCTGGCGGAATGAGTGCACGCACAGGCTCCTCCCAATCACGGTAAGATGCACGGAAGGGGTGTCCACCCCCGGTTTGGTGGGCTGATTTAGCCTCCTTGGCCATCTTCGCCTTGACACGGCGCTTTATGTCGTAGAAACGCTTACGACACGTGTCCTCGGTCCGCCTCACCACACCCTCACTATTCACAGCCGCAACTACCTTCCCCCACAGAACACTCTTCCTGCGTGACGACACCTTTGCAGCATCATGGCCAAACAACTTCCGATGATGCCTCATCAGCTCCAGCACCAAAGAAAAAAAAAACAGTAAACACACTCCTCCACTACCACTACACACCACACACCAAACACACACACACACACTCACTCACTCACTCACTCACTCACTCACTCACTCACTCACTCACAAACAATGACAATAGACGTGAAATAAAACTAGACAGACTTTTAAATAACTACACAACAAGTATGACAAGACTACTTACACACACAATACAGCACTCAACAATCACAAAGAACCTCCTCAAAACCGCCAAAAACTCCAAACAACTCACCAACTCCTAACACACCTTCCTCTCACCTCTCCACTAGCTAAACCCACGAGGTTCGGACGGTTTGGGGCGTTTTTATAGTAATGTGCACAGACACTCCTCCATCACGAATCAAACCAATCACGGACGAGTGACAAAAACGAAACTTAGGAAAAAAACGCGTACGTGAACGGACAAACACTGCCGTAAGCAAAATGTGACGCAGTCGTAAAAAAAACCTCATAACACGGCCGCTAAACCACTAAATCGGCCGCATTCTACCTTACAAAACCACGAATGATATCGACATCGTAAAACACGAAAAATACAAATACGACAGCTTAGTAAATGAGGCGTAACATTTTCAAAGAGTTGCAAATACACACAGTCGATGTCATTCGTGATGAATCTCCCTCCAAATCGGGACTAATACGAATTTTAGTAAATATACCCCATTGTATGTATCTTTATTCTAGAGCAACATTATAATCATTCAGCGCAGTCATCACCAATGGGATACATTTTCTGTATACAGTTATATGATGGTGCTTGAATGTAACAAGAATCACAAAGTTCAACACTCTTTAGCTTGCTGTTCAGATTATTAGGCAGTTTTCCAAACAGCATATGTTACAGCAGTACAGGTTCACATCAGCTTATAGTAGCACAGGGTCATTTCAGCATAGAAGCACAGGGTCATATCACAGGATCAGTGGCCATGACAACTGATTGAGGGGGTGTAGTATGGCTGACCGGCGGTCTCCTGACCGCCGGTCAGCTTACCGACACCGGGATCCTGGCAGCATACCGACGCCGGGATCCCGGCGGGGAGGGGCGAGTGCAACAAGCCCCTTGCGGGCTCGCTGCGCTCGCCACGCTGCGCTCGCCACGCTGCGCTCGCCACGCTGTGCTCGCCACGCTGCGGGCTTGGTGGCGACCTGCGGTCGCCACGGGTTCTATTCCCACTCTATGGGTGTCGTGGACACCCACGAGTGGAAATAGTCCCTGTTGGTCGGCATGCCGACCATCGGGAAAGTGAACCGTCGGGCTCGTGGAGGAGGTCATGTGACTGTCGGTCAGCTGACCGGCGGTCACATGAATACCACCCGATTGAGGAAACATCTGGACTGAACCCTTCTGTCCTGCTGCTTTTGCTCTGCTAAACCTGGAATATCTGGACATTCCACATTAACTTAATGTGGAATTACAGTACACTGTCCCTGCCACACTCCTTCCTCCCTTAGCTTCAACCACCCTTGTAAAGCTAATAACTTTTTAGGAAGCAACCTGCCTCACCCACATTTATTTGTGCCATCCGTCTGGGTACACAGCCCTCTATCCTTTTCCAGAGCTCGCCTTCTTCCCCCTCTTCCTCCTCCTCCCCTAGCTTCACCATTGCTGGAGGACCAGGACCCAAAATCTCCTGGAAAGGGCATCAGCATTGAGGTGCTGTTTCCCCTGGATGGTGCTGCACCCCAAATTTAAACGGTTGCAAAGCCAAAAACCAGAGCGTCACATGAGCATTCACTTCTTTCTTTGTATTCCTCCACTGTAAAGGGGAATGATCTTTAATTAGAATGAACTCCTGCACCAACATATAATATCTTAATGAGTCTACTGCTCACTTGATTGCCAAGCACTCTTGCTCCACAGTTGAGTACTTGTGCATCCTTGGCAGCAATTTCTGGCTAAGTTAGAGGATGGGTTTCTCTTCCCCTTCTACCACTTGGGAAAGGACTACCCCCAAATATGTACCTGAGACATCTGTCTGCAGCCTCAGTCATAGGAATCTGACAATACCCTTTTGCCAAATCCAGAGTGCTGAGATACTGGCTGTTTGCTAGGTTCTCTACCAGCTAGTCCACCTGGGGCATAGGGTAGGAATCAAACAGCGAAAGTTTGTATAACTTGTGAAAATCATTGCAGAATCTTAAAGCACCCAAAGGCTTCGGCACTAGGACAATGGGATTATTTCATTCGCTATTTGATTCCTCTATGACACTTAGGCACAGTATCTCCTCCACTTCTTGTTTGACCACTGCCAATATCATGGTGGCTGATTTGGGTTTTCCCCAGAATGCCCGAGAACACATCCTGGTTTCGTGCCACTAAATTCACCAATTCCTGTTTCTGGCTAGGTTAAGGGTATCTTCAATGAGCACTTGATATTTGGGGTTTTCGTAGCCACCAGTGAGTGCTGATCCGCACTCTCTTTCCAGGGTTTTAACAGGTTTACATGGTACATTTGTACCTCTTTCTGTCTACACTACTGTCAACCACTATAATGAACAGGTCCCACTGCATCTATAACTTCATAAGGGCCTTGCCATTGAGCATATAATTTACTCTCACTGTTAGGTAAAAGAACCAATACCTTGTCTCCTGGTTTAAAAGACCGGTTGACTGCGGTCATATCATAATTACATTTTTCCTGCTGTTGGGCCCTATTCATGTGCTCATTCAGGAGTGGCACAATTTGCCTTAACCGGCCATACAATTGGGACACAAACTGAATGATGTTAGGTTCTTGGCATGACTGTTGTTCCCACCCTTATTTCACAGATCTAAAATCCCCCTAGGTTGCCTCTCATAGAGGAGTTCAAAAGGACTAATCCCTGTAAAGGATTGGAGCACCTCTCCTACTGCAAACATTAAATAGGGTAAGAGTAAGTCCCAATCTCACTTTTCCTCAGACACCACACTTTTTATTATCTGTTTAAGGGTCTGGTTAAAGCATTCTACCAGGCCGTCTGTTTGCAGGTGGTAAATTGAGGTAGTAATCCTATCCTCCTCTAACAGCATAATTCTTTCATTAGTTTAGAGACACAAGGAGTATCTTGGTCTATTAAGACCTCTTTCAGTATTCCCAGGCAGGTGTGTAGTGTCAATAATTACCGGGCAATGGTGCTAGATTTCATATTCCATATATTACAAAATGGAGGTTTACAGCACTTCCCAGTTGCACTTTGACCTACCTGCGGCACAGTCCAAAGCTCTGTTCACCAATCGCTGGTCCATCCGGCGTCCCGCGCTGTCAGTCACAGCATCCATTTCAGGATAGTTAGGCTTCAGCTCCTTCCCGGCCTGCTAGGCCTCAGTCCACTCTGAAGCCTAGCCTGGAGTACTGCATGTTACTTCCTGATCAGCTGACTCTGCAGAGAACTCTCCAACCAGGTAGTGTTTCCCTGACATGTGATCCCTTCAGCCTATCACCAGAGAGCAAGGGGTATATATTCCAGCTCCATGCACTGGGAAGCTGTCAGTGCTTTGTTGTCCTCAAGCCTGTAGAGAACTCCTGCTTAAAGAGACAGTACATTACTAACGTCAGCACTTCCTTACTCCTATCTCCAGGATATCTGCAAACCTGCACCGCTGGTGATCTCATCTCCAGGATATCTGCAAACCTGCATCACTGGATAGCTCAGCTCCAGTGTATCTGCAAACCTGCACCGCTGGTCAATACAATCTCCAGTATATCTGCAAACCTGCATCACTGAGCATCCTATCCAGCTAAAAATATTGGCTAAAATTTACCTTAAGGCTGTGTGTATAAGGTGTATATGAAACATAAATACATTCTGTGCTTAGACTTGGGTCTCATCACCATGATATCTCATTATGGTATGCAATTATTCCAAAATACGGAAAAATCCGATATCCAAAATACTTCTGGTTCCATACATTTTGGATAGGAGATACTCAACCTGTATACATATACTAGTTGTTCTACCCATTCTTCGCATGGGAGTTTCTGTTTTTCACGGTTGTAAATATAAATGACTGTTAAAAATTAGTTAAATCTATACAGATGTAAATTTGAGACATCTTAATGTAAGTAAATATTAATCCATGGTTCTTGCCGTTACCCGAGAAGCACCTGTAGCAGATATGGTAAAAAGTGACAGGACCATTTTTGTAGTTTATTAAATTCTACATACTGGAGGAGCAATCCAAATATTGATCCAATTGTCCATTTGGGCATTATCGTTCACGCAACGCAAGCCACGCATCGGTAATGACGTAATTCTGTCAACCCCCTGTTCATCTCCTTCGGGGAGGTGTATTAGCATTCTAATTACATAGTTTTCCTATTTTACACCTGAAGAATACCTATGTTAAATTTCAGCTTCCTAACTTATTGAAAGTAAGAGAAATAGTGATGAGTGAGTGAGTGAGTGAGAGTGAGTGAGTGAGTGAGTGAGTGAGTGAGTGAGTGAGGGCTTTCTCATTTATATAAATAGATGTAAGTTGAGTCTACCATATTCAAAATTGTAAAATACGGATTTTTCCAAAAATATAGAATTGTTTGAGCACAACTGAGATAGTGACACCTTTGCTTTGTTATGGTTCAATGTACTCACACTTTGTTCAATGCTCAAAATTATATATAAAAAAAATTGTAGTAAAGTAACTTCAGACTAGGGGTCGGATTCAGCGAGCATTGCATTTTGCTTGTGATGTATCCCACCACTCTCTTTATGCATATCAGTATTTACTAACACTATATGCATGAATAAAATCACAAAGAACAGCTCTTGCGGTAAGAGCAGTCCTTTGCAATGATAGGACTTCCAGGTTTAGAACCCAGAATCCTATTTTCGTATGTTTCGAGTGACACACACAATGTGAGGGGTGCTGGGAGGGATCCGGTTGGATCCCTCTGAGAAGGGGCTATGTGATAGAAGCCCATAGTCTTCTATAGGACAACACTATCTGAAGATGGCATTGCCCACCACATCCAAGCCCCTGAATCTATCCCATTCCAGTGTTTGGTGCATATGCTGTATGTGGCCAAACCTCCGGAAGTGGCATGTTTAGAGGTTTGGCCACATTTTTGCACGTTTGGCATATCGCCCTATGTGTAAAATTTTTTATATGAAACATAAATGCATTCTTTGTTTAGACATGGGTCTCACTCCCAAGATATCTCATTATGGTATACAAATATTCCAAAATATTTCCAAATCCGATTCCTAACAAGCACATTCTTATTCTTATCAGTGTTTAAATAGTAATAATTTCAGTTTAGTGAGAAAAATAAATCTATGATACTGTAACACTAATAAATAGGTTTTCAGAAACATTAGAATTAATATTGTATTTCTGCATAAAGCCCATTTTTGTTGCCAACAAGTTCACTAAACATTAATCTCATTGTAGCCAGATATGCTACAGGCTTGGTGTTTAGAACATTTGTTAGGGACAAAGAAGCCTAAGGCATATCTTCTGGCTCCCTGTTTCCAAAGTTAAGTTTATGCTGTTTAGTTTCTTTGCACATATTGTTTTCTAATATTTATATTGCTATTTGAAAGTATTAGTGAATCACTGTCCAGACAGAAATGCTTAAGGCTGTACTTTTTCTATAAATAACTGCTGGCAGTATGTGTCATCATCAGTATTGGTTTTCTTTTTAACTTTTCATATAAATATAATTTTAGATTGATTTGTGTATACATGAGAAGACTGATTAAATGTGAAAAATGTCTGCATAAAGATGTGAAAATTTAATTTATAACTTTGCTAATATATATCAAAGTGCTCATTGTACCTGAAAATGTGTTAGGCTATGTCAAGTTAACTGAAAACTAACTTCAGAAAGATTTCTAAGATCAAAGTTTTCATTTTTCTCCAATAGCTATGAAAACATCTCTCTCTGAAGTCAATAGAGCAAACACAGTTATCTTCACTTGGAAAAGGCAATTAAAGTGAATGATCCTGAATGCAGGCATGACTATCGCATTATACTTTAATATAATACTTTAATGATTTAAAACCCCTAAAACTTAGTGTATGGAAAATAGAAGAAACATTCTGTCCAATGCATGTTAACTAATTAGGTGTCCATAAAAGAATCCTGAGGTTTAGAAAGTGCTAATCTAAAGACTAATGATCTTTTTTTCTTCACAGTTACTATAATTAGTGTTGCTGATAGATTCTTGTAAATTTGAAAAATGTACTAAAATGTGTAAATGCAGCTAAATCCTGACCCAAAACGAATAAGGTCCACTCACGTAGTCATTAAATATGTATAAAAACATTTACTTTTTTTTCTTATTATGCTACTAAACAGCAACTGAATATGAAGCCTCCCATTATATCAGATAATAGCAAATGATCAAATTAAATTGAAGCATTTATTGTAAATATTGTAGTAAGAGGGGGTTACTCAGGTTTGTTAGTAAACTCAAAAAGTTAGCAATTGGGCAAAACCATGTTGCACTGCAGGTGGGGCAGATGTAAGATTTGCAGGGAGATTTAGATTTGGGTGGTTTATACTGTATCTATGCATGATAAATACTGGCTGTTTAATTTCTACAATGCAATTTAGATTTCAGTTTGAACACACCCCACCCAAATCTAAGTCTCTCTGCACATGTTATATCTGCCTCAGTGTGCACATGGTTTTGCCCAATTGCTAACTTTTTTTGTTTACTAACAAACCTGGGGCCGAATTCAGACCAAATCGCTGTTGTGCCAACGTGGAAAAAAATCCTGCGTCTTTTTTAATCGCCAGGAATATGAAGATTGATTGACAGGAAGTGAACGTTTGGGGGTGGTAACTGGCTGTTTTCTGGGAGTGTCAGGAAAAATGCAGGCGTTCCCAAGCATTTTCAGGGAGGGTATGTGATGTCAGCTCAGGCCGATCAGCCTGTTTTATCACACTGTAGGAGTAAGTACTGGGCTATGAACAGACTGGAAAAATCATTAGATGGTGAGTGAGTTGCGAACAGATTTTCAGCTGATCGGCATTTGCAAAGCTTTACGCACGGCGATCACAGACTTGCACTGGGCGGATTTTCACTCTGGCTGGGTAGCGACTATCCGATCGCAAACCTCTGCAAATTCGCAGAGGTGCTACGAGGTCTGAATTAGGTCCTTGAGTAACTCCCTGAGTCCACACAAATATTAAACAGAAAACATCCAGGCTTCTACATTATATATACTGAAGTCTAGATTACATTTGCTTGATTCATATATGAAGACATTGCACACCTGATTATTGCAACAAAAATGTCAGCAATTTCAGAAAATGATCTGCAGCACATGTACAATAAAGGCATCATCATTATAACTGCATGCATGTCCTTGTACTTTTATATACTACACTTCTGTTTTGGCATAGCACCACAATATATGGCTGACAGATCACATAGAGCTATCACATTTATAACATATCAGTGAGCTGAAAGAAATAATGTTATCAATCCTAACCAGGGGTAATCAATAGAGAATTATCTAAGTTTACTTTTTTATAATCATGTAGAATTTATAGATGACTTCTTGACTATTTTCCAGATTTGCATATACTTTTACACAGTAACATTTTTTGCACGTTTCCTATAGTTTTCAGTAAAGCAAAGATGGTGATGTGAATGACGCTAATGTGGTGAAAAATATTAATATGGAAAAGTAACTTCCCTGGAGGATTCAAAATTTCATAGATGTATCCTCATGAGGCTCATATAAAAAAAAGGAGAAATGCAAGAAATAGTGAACTACTATAGAATAAGGATAGACACACCAACCAGATATAATATATTAATAACCATGTGATGGCAACGATAGGCAGGGAGAATTCCATAAGATGTTTAGGGGACCCTCTGCATCAATAGAAGCCACTCTGCAATGGCTGATAAATGTCCCATGGGGTCTACTGCAGGTGTTCAGTTGAAGTAATCCATAGTATTGTTGTATCTAGAACACTTTAGAGTTCCTGTAGACTGGAAACTTCCAGATGTTGATGCAACTTTTAGTACTTGTAGCTGGATGTTCCACATCAGTGTTGGTAAACTGGGATTATGGTTAAATTAATTAGAGGTGACTATCTTCAAAAGCAAGTGCCCCATATGTTTCATATACTGTAGGAACACAAGAGGTGACTAACTTCCAAGGCAAGTGTCCCATACAGTATGTCACATATAATATAGGAACAAGGCAGCATGTGATATAGCAGCAATGTTTTAGTTCGGCACCGAATTGAATGTTCATTCAGCATCCAAAATACAGCAATTGAAATACTAGTAGAAATGAATCCAGCAGCTCTCAATAACCCACATCACAAGCAGATTGATACTTTTTATCTTACTGTGGGAAAATGTTCATACAATAACATCTAAAACAGATGCAAGTTTTGGCAATGCACAATGCAACTGAATTTGCACAAGTCCCATTTTTACATTAAATCCCCTCAAAAATTTGGGGGCTAATTCAGCAGTGAATGCTGAAGTGTAGAAATCACTATTTGTCAATTTCCACACTTGTGTGCATGCTGCTGTGCACATGTCCAAGGACCTAGATTGCGATCGCGTGAGATTGGCGGCGCCCGGAACCAGAGACCTCTGCTACTAGACCTTGTTCCCTGGACTCCTGCCCACAGTCAGGGCCTGCCGCCACCAGCCTGCACCACCGCCGGTGGGTCCCCGCCAGAGTTTCCGGACACGTATCGGCCCTCCCCATGCCTGTGACCCTGATCCATGACATTACATTTGTGAAAGACAGAAGCCAATCTGTTCGCAATTTTATAGTAGCAATTTTTGTCTACAGTATAACTCGAGCAGTAGTTGAGATCCCTGTCATCATGTGTACTCTGGTGGTTCCTCCATCACTTACTTTGGTGGTTGCTCCATCACTTCTTACCATAGAATTAAATAGACTCAAGTGGGATAACAGTGTTGAGCGAGATGATGGCATGAGTGTAGGATTTTTTGTAATGTTATTATTACCAAGATCCCTGGTTGTGTGAAGCTTGGTGGGGGCGGGGAGCATCACAGCAAAGATCATTACATTTAGAATAGAGCTGGTTGGATACTTTATGCCAGTCATAAGGAAGATCCCCGTCTATTATATACTACAGAAATCAACAGTGCCAACAGGAAGTAGGAAAAATCAAAATCAACCAGGAGGGAGGGACCTAAAGGTGCAAGATAGAGTTAATGATGATCAACATTTAAGAAGAGAAGAGTAAGTGATATGAATAGATATATTTATAAGGAGGGATGCTGAAACATCACCAGGGTACTTGTGGCAGCAAATAGAGACAAAACAAACCGATGGTATCCAGGTCTTGATCAAGAGTAGTGTTGGAGGATGTCAGGCAGATGATGAGGCACCTGTCCTCTGTTGCTTTTGCTTTTGGAAATGGTGGCACTGCAGCATAGAGTTGCTAGTATAGATTAGTATGGACCTTCATTAAAAAACATATTTTGGAAGTGAATAATCTGTCAAATTAATTAAAGTTTTTGGCAGTGATTAAAATCTTTTGGGACAATCCCCTACAGTAACTACAGGCTTTTTCTGCAATCGCATGTTGCAGAAGAAGCTATAATATGGACATTAACTATATTCTAGCCAAATTTTAAACTACCTTGAGTATTGGCAGTTGTAAGCTATTTGTATTGTTATTATCATCTTTTCCAATTACCAGGGTTCTCCTGCTAATTACCTCATTCTGTTGATTAATGACTGCAATAGGTTCCAACATGATCATTTATTACGCAAATATTTTTATGACAAATATAAAGTTAAATATATACTTACAGTATTCCAAGTTTAATCACTTCTGTGTCCTCAACATTGATGAACACCTTTATGCTCTCTTGTTGACCAACAGAATCGCATTGTCATTGCCATAAAGTATTAATTTATATTGGCCCTCATTCCGAGTTGTTCGCTCGCAAGGCGATTTTAGCAGTATTGCACACGCTAAGCCGCCGCCTACTGGGAGTGAATGTTAGCTTCTTAAAATTGCGAACGAAAGATTCGCAATATTGCGATTACACATCTCGTAGCAGTTTCAGAGTAGCTTCAGACTTACTCGGCATCTGCGATCAGTTCAGTGCTTATCGTTCCTGGTTTGACGTCACAAACACACCCAGCGTTCGCCCAGACACTCCTCCGTTTCTCCAGCCACTCCCGCGTTTTTTCCGGAAACGGTAGCGTTTTTTCCCACACGCCCATAAAACGGCCTGTTTCCGCCCAGTAACACCCATTTCCTGTCAATCACACTACGATCGCCTGAGCGAAGAAAAAGCGGTGAGTAAAAGTCCAAACTTCATAGCAAATTTACTTGGCGCAGTCGCAGTGCGGACATTGCGCATGCGCACTAAGCGGAAAAACGCTGCGATGCGAAGAAATTTTCCGAGCGAACGACTCGGAGTGACCTCCATTGGTAATAATACTATCAAACACCTCGATATGACACACACACACATATATATATATATATATATATATAAACAGGGGCATATATAGGAAGATACCTGATAAGTAAACTCTGCTACAGTGCAGTATTTTGTATCCCCACTCTTTGAAACATGGTCTGCCTCAGATGTTACAGTAAGCATGCATCACTTCTAAAGCTAACATCATAAGACCAGCACTAATTAATATGGATGAACATTTGATTACAAGATGCTGTGACCCAATTGGGGCAAATCATGCAACCTATACCCAGCTACTTGTTTACAAAAGGAAAGATAAAGATAATAAAAGTAAATTGCACTGGCACATCATCTCTTCAGGTTCCATATTGTCTTTGGAATTAAGTGAGGCCCCCTGTAGCCAATGGGCAAAATGCCTACCAAAAAGATGACTTTGTCTAGGAACTAATGTCTATGAGGTGTTCTAAATTGCTATGTTATGATGGCTGGCTGTAGTTTTATACACCCTGTAACAAGCAACTCCTCAAAAGAAATCATAGGTTTTCTTGTAAAAGTTGAGGCATGGCAAAATGCTATGCCTAAATATGATAGTAAATATGGACAGCACATTACTGCCTTTTCAAAATAGTGTATGCAAGAGAAACACTCATACTTCTAGCAAGCATTTGCAATGGTTGCATGACATATAGATGTGTCCTTTTTTTGTGTGACTTCAGCAACATCAAAGAGACTATCTTGCTACAGTAGGACCCAAGCAATTCATCCACATCAAACATCTTTTTTGCTCAAACTGTCTTGTACAACTAATAGTGATAGCCCTGCAACCCGCATTAGTGGGTTGTGCAACATTTGTACATCTGTGTGCAGTATGTTTCTGTGTCAAAAGGGCTACATTGTGAGCAACTGAAGCATTTACTCATGCCCAGTTCATATGTGCTTCATCTGTACTGTACTTTGTGTATAAGTGTAAAACCTATTCTTGTAGGAGGACACATCTGTATAACTGTGAACTGATTGCAGTGTGATGATATGCTGTGGGGGTGTAATATTGGTTGTCTGGTTGTTGCTATATTTACACTTATAAATGTGTTTTTAAAGTACTCTTATCTGCATTGATCCCAACCCTCAGCTGAAACATCTGTTTGTTTTACATTGACAAAATAGCTAATAAATAACTGGAATTTTGTTGGAATTAAGTGCTTGCCTCTTGTTTTCTGCAAAATTTCCTGTAATGTCTCTTGACCTGGCCTACAACGAGTTTTAATTTATAAAGCAACTATATACTGCTGATTTTTGTCTTTTATTTGTTTATAGAATTAAATAATATTAGAACAATAGCTATGTTATAATAAACAAATCATCTATAATCCAATAATTTATTGAATATGTTTTTTTTCTGAAGCTTAATAAAAGTCACTGCATTGAAAACAATATGAGGCTATTGTCTATGTCACATCTATGTAGATGTAATAGTAAATGGTTGGACTCTCCAGACTACTGTACATTATGAAACTGATTTTCCTCAGTATCACTGTAATTGAAGTAGAAGAAACCAAATATTTATACATTCAAAACTTGTGACACTTAATTAACAGCTAATTATCTCATTCAAACACTTGTATTTACTGTAGACAAGGCTGCCATCAGAAATTGTGTGGCCCGGGACTAACAAAATAGGCAGCCCCCCCAAAAAAAATAATTAAATAAATAAATACATATTTAAAAAAAAAAAAAATCCTGCGCACATATGAAGCAACACTATATTAATGCCCCTTGCACCATATTAATGCCCCCAGTAGCGGTGCTGCTTATGCTTATACACATAGTTGCCCCCAATAGCGATGCCACTTACACACAAACTGACCCCAGTAGCAGTGGCGCTTAAACACAAACTGCCCCCTGTAGCGATGCCGCTTATACCTGCCTCCAATAGTAGCGCTGCTTACACATAATGACCACACCCACACAGATACACACACACACCTCCATACATACATACATACATACATACACACACACACTTACTGTTACTCACTCTCCCTGTGGTAGAAGCCAGCCTGGTCCCATGTAGCCCCACCCCGCCATTCTGGTAGCTCCGCCCCTTTTAATGCCCGAGTTGTAACACTGTCACAGGATGGGGGAGAGGACGCTGCAAGCTTCAATTGAAAACGTCCTTCCCAAAATGGCCGCCACCTCAGAGGAGACAGTTATTAAAGATACTAGATGAACCTCCTCTATAGTATCTGTAATAATTTTCTCCTATGAGGCGGTGGCCATTTTGGGAGGGACACTTACAATTGATGCTTGCAGCTTCCTCTCCCCCTCCTGTGTCAGATCTCGGGCACGAAAAGGGGGCGGAGCAGAGCGGCGGGCAGAAGGCAGCATGAGCAGCCTGGGCCCTCTCCTCTCTGTTAGAGAGGCAGGGCCCTGGGCTACTGTGCCTGCAGCACCCCCCTGATGGAGGGCCTGACTGTAGATGCTACAGTCTAGCATAAATACAGCTAGTTGGAATTAGCTTGTTGTGTGCTGTGGTTTATGCAATTTTTTTATTTCTATACTACTTGTACCACTGTTCCAGGAACCTAACATAATGAACTTAGGGGGTAATTCAGATCTGATTGCTGCTGTGCATTTTCGCACAGCGGGCGATCTGATCCGAACTGCGCATGCGTATGCCGTGCAATGCACACACCCCACAATGTGCACGCGCCGTACAGCTACGGGATGGTACGAAAAATCCGATTGCATGGATGTTCGCAAGATGATTGATAGGAAGAGGCCATTTGTGATTGGCAACTGAGCGTTTACTGGGAGTGTTTGGGAAAACGCAGGCGTGCCCAAGCATTTTCAGGGAGGGTGTATGACGTCAGCTCCGGCCCTGATCAGCCCGTTTTCATCGCACTGGAGGACTAAGTCCTGGGTTGCGCACAGACTGCACAAAGTGGATCTTTGCAGCTCAGCTACACATGCGATCGCACACTCTCATGGCAAATTTACACTCCCCCTATCTGATCGCAGGACAGCAAAATTAGCAGCCCAGCGATCAGATCTGAATTAGGCCCCTAGTCTGTAGCACAGTGGTTCTCAAACATTTTTGAATCATGGCGCCCTAGAGTATCAGAATTTTTTTCACAGCACCCCTAGGCCAAATTTTCTGATTGAGAAATTTAGAAAGAAATATTAAATGAAGTAAATTGTGTTTATATGTCATCGTTAGGGTCAGTTATGTAGTGAGGGACAGGATATGATTGTGTTTGTCCACATACTCTATGATTGACAGCCACCAGCACTGGTTTTGCCTATTACATTAATCATAAACAAGTTGAATTGGTCCTGGACCACTAATCCACGGCACCCCTGCAAGTGTCCCGATGCACCCCAGGGTGCCTAGGCACACAGTTTGGGAACCACTGCTGTAGCATGTTTCTTTCACTCTCAAACTCCTATAGATATGCAGATGAATCATGACTAAAAGATGATTATGTGACTTGAATCAAATTCAAAAAATAAAAAATAGTTAAAGTAAAAAAATGCTGCTTGCCATGCTGTGTCACCAAGTAAATACATTGAAATCCATGTAGCTAACGGCAAGGCTGATAAAGACACATGCATGAATGTTAAATATATTATTTATAGAGGAAAGAAGAAAATGCAAATAGTTGCAAATGCACAATGCAAAATCAGATTTAATTTGTCCAATATTTCTAATTATATTTAAAATTGCAGTATATTCAAAGACAGGGTGCATAGCCAGAACTTTGTGGGCCCCATAGCAACATTTTGAAGGGGCCCCATCCCAGTGCTTCTAAAGAGACACTTCTCTGCAGCAGTTGTTAAATTTATGCCCTATAATAGTGCATTAGTTCATTTTCTGAACCATAGTAGCGCCTTATTTAATGTTATGCCCCATAGTAGTGCCCTGGTTTCTATTATGAATCGCAGTAGTGGTTAAGTTCACCCTATGTCACATTTCAGAGCTGCCAGTACACATTGGGGCAGATGTATTAACCTGGAGTAAAATGAGCAGCCCCCCGTCCTCCCCCGCATTGCTCAGCACACATCGCGCTGTGCTGAGCGGCGGGAGAGATGTGTGCTGAGTGGTTCGCTCAGCACACATATCACACGTGAATATGGCCCTTTAGTTTTTATCGCTAACATAGGTTTGTTTGTAGAATACATGTTTATTGTAGTTTTACAAGCAAGTTTATAAAGTGTGCTTATATAAGTCCAGGCTAATTAGCAAAACAATTACACAAATTCTAGTGGACTTCATATATATATATATATATATATATATATATATATATATACTGTATATGTATGTATGTATATATATATATATATATGTATATACCAAGAAATACCCCATTTAGTTGCGCTCGGATAAATAAGGCTGCAACCTAAAAGAGATCACCTGCTAGTAGAGATCAAGCAATAACAATCACAATAAATTCCTTGGGTGCGTCAATATGCCCAGGATATATTTTAAAATTATCCTCTATGGACCTAATGTCCAGGAAGAAGTCCAACTTAAAGGACGAAATGCGTTGGGTGATTTAAACGACCTGAAAATATACAGTGGATCTTTTTTTGTGAGCACACTCCCGTAAGGGCAAAGTGCATGAACATCCAGCCTCTGTATTAATAGACAGGTCTTGTTGATATTATTCATTGTATTAAGCTGTTTGGGTTTTATGTAAATGTTTTATATGTACATTTGAATAAATTTTAAAAATATAAAATATCTCGACATTGGTGTTATAAGAAAAGGGACATTAGGTCCATAGAGGATAATTTTAAAATATATCCTGAGTATATTGGCGCACCTAAGGAATTTATTGTGATATACATATAATATATATAGATAGATATATAGATAGATAGATAGATAGATAGATAGACATACACATAAACACAGATTCTGTCATTAATATATATCAAAATATATTTCCTAACATAATCAGACAAGTAAAAGTACAACCATCAATATAGAAAAATGTATATCTTATATGTTGTCAGTGCCAAAACTAGGATTTTCGTCACCCGGGGCAAGGCAGTAATTTGACGCACCCCCCCCCACCCCCACTCAAAACCCCCCCCCTACAAAAAAAAACAGACATACAAACCCTATCACACTAAAATAATCAGATTATCAAAAGTTTTGAAAAAAGGGGATACTATTGAACAATATTCCTCTATGTGCCTCAAATGCCCTGTGCATCACATGCCCCACCAGCGTGTTTAACTACATGCTCCTCTGTGTGTCCCCATACATTGCACTATATCATAACACTACATCACTGCACTACATTCCCCTAACCACTGCACTACATTGCTATAATACATCCCCTACATGCTGAAATACATCACTACACTGCATGCCCCTATGCACTGCACTACATACCCTATATGCTATACTACATCACTACACTACATCCCCTTATATGCTACACCACATCAGTGCACTAGATGCCCCTTTATACTGCAATACGTTACTACACTATATAACCTATATGGTACACTACATCACTGCACTACACCATCCTTTAAGCTACACCAAATTCTCCCATCTGGGAGGCAAAGCGGGGGTTGACATTGCTATCTGGGAGCACAGTGTGCTTCTATAGCTTGTAGGGTGCACCACACGCTAGTCGCAGCACTGCATGGCAAAGAAGAGAGTTTAAGACAGAAGCCGACATAGGAGAAATCCCAGGTACTGGAGCTCACCCGCACAGCGTCAGAGCCAGCTGCGGGCAGACAGGTGGGTCAGATACATTGCCCTGAGAGCTGTCTGCTGTCTCACTAGAGCAGCACAGCACTACCAGTAAAAAAACAAACAGAAAAAACTGTTTCTCTGTAACTCCTTGGCGCCCCCTCAAATATTGCACCCGGGGCGCATGCCCCCTTAGCCCCCCCCCCCTAGTTACGGCCCTGATGTTGTCCTGTTATGTTGGGACATAAACTATATGGTTTGACTTTATTTTTGGCCCAATATGTATTCTGGACTGTGATTGTTATTAAACATTATTTAGAATGAGATTTGGAGTCTCCAATATTTGGTCACTTAGGAGTCGATTCAATAAAATGTGAATTACTCATGGCTACAAGAAAGTGTTGCTACATGCTGCACATACAGCATGGTACTACTGACTCATGGATTTTTGTTTGCAGCACCATAGGACTGCATACAAAAATCCACGAACTGGGTTGGGATTCGGCCATGTCAGGGGAAAGTTGCAGTGTTGTTACTGGCACGTATAATACAATCTTTTTAAATCAAGTAAAAAAATTAATTGCTTAAGATGGATCACTGATCTGTTCATAAACAACTCAGCCAGTACAATCTGGTACAAGCAATCCTAAAGCTGGGCATACACTATACAAATATCTGGCAGACCATCTGTCCAATCTGGATGGTTGGAATGGAAATCTGGCAATGTATGGGAGCAAATTGTATTTGGGGGTGTCTGGAAAGTAGTAGGGCAATATTAATTCAGTCAACCCAATGTTTAAGCTGTAAACAGTAAAAGAAAACCAGGGACCCATGCTACATTAACCGATGTGTCCTCACACAGCTTTGCAAAATTTTGCAAGATGGCATCTCTGCAATGCATTGCGGGAACATGCACCGCCACACTGCTATTAATAGCGGGTGCATGCTTATGCGTGTACCCATGTGCTTTCGCATCTACAACTAATTCAGACCTGATCGTAGCAGCAACTTTGTTAGCAGATGGGCAAAACCATGTGCACTGCAGGTGTGGCAGATATAACATGTGCAGAGAGAGTTAGATTTGGATGGATTATTTTGTTTCTGTGCAGGATAAATACTGGCTGCTTTATTTTTACAATGCGATTTAGATTTCAGTTTGGACACACCCCACCCAAATCTAACTCTCTCTGCACATGTTATATCTGCCCCCCCCTGCAGTGCACATGGTTTTGCCCAACTGCTGACAAATTTGCTGCTGCAATCAACTCTGAATTAGGCCCATAATGCGTAGCGGGTGCTAATACACACGCTACCCATGCCACTGCCTCCCCACTGACTGCACTAACTGCCTCCCATGTGTGACTGGCAGCAGGGGAGCCCACTTCCTGCTGCCTATGTCCACATTATTGTCTGTTCAGCTGCGATCGCAGTGCGTGCCAGGACCAATAAGTATGGGCTGCGGGAGAATAGCTCCCTTCTGCCCATACCCACTAAGTGCCGCCAGCTCCCCCTTCCATTGCTCCACCACTGCCTATGCCAATATTGATATGCTGCACAAATGCGAGGGTGGGAGCATGTGTGAGCACCCGTACCTACACACAGAGTTATTACAGGTAGCCGGAGCCAATCAACCAACTACCCGAGCTACCGCCTCCACGCTGACTGCACTGACTTCCTCCCATGTGTGACTTGCAGCGGAAGAGCCAACTTCCCACTGCCTACATCCTCATTAGTGTCTGTTCAGCTGCGATAATGGTAGTGTGCCAGGACCAATAAGTACAAGCTGCGGGAGCATAGCTCTCCGCTGCCCATACTCACTAAGTGCCGCCAGCTACCCTACCTGTTTCAGGCAGTGGGAGCATCACTCCACCGCTGCTTGTGTCAATATTGATATGCTGCTCTGATGTGAGCATGGGAGCATGCGTACATATACAAGATAAGATATGTACTGTATTTCTGCTGGGAAGATTAAAATCGAAAGGAATTTGGAGCCTAAGATCCCAAACCTTTAAAGTATCAAACACAACTGAAAGGAGCAACTGAGATTTAGGGCGAAGCTGAGTAGGTAATCATAGAAGGTCAGGTAGAGCAAAACCAAGAAGGAGGGCACACACCAGATCTATCCAAGGTTTAGAGTAGGGAGGGAGGGGCCAGTAACTCAACTGAGAGAATAATGCCACATCATGGTACCTAGTCAGGCCAGGAAGAGTGAGACACCTTAGTTTTTAGAGCAGATCATACGACTATAGGCCATTCTGGAAGCCTTATGTTACCACACATAGGAAAGCATTAACCTTTTCATTGAGACAAGCAGTTTGTGAGGGATATCATAGGGTATAGCATGAAATAAATGCCACCAAGCAGCCCAACCAGGAAACCTTGTGATTAATACAAACAGTGGCTAATTTCGTCAGCTGAGCCAATAGAGAGACATAATTAACATCATGGACAGTTTGAATATGTGGAGGAATATGAAGAGTAGAGTCTAAAAAATGAACTTCTAGCATCAAACATAAGTTGTCAGGAAGAAGTTCAACATCCCATCAGAAAAATACATACATATAACCAGCAGGAAAAGAAAACTGAGCTTTCTAAGCACACATTCTCCCACCTCATGTTAAGATGGCTGTATATTCTTTTTAGCAGCTGCTCTTTGGTCTCTCTGATATGGTGATTGAGTACTCAGATCCACAAGCATAGCAGACCTGATAGGAAAAGCTTCTGCCACTAAGCATGTGCAGCAACTCCATTCTGCCCTGTATACTGCTTGTTATGACAGCAGCTCTCGTAAAAATTGTGTTACATAATACTGCTATTGTGGTCATGATTTGAGCCACTAGCTGGGCCAGTAAGGTTTACAGGAGACTGGAATGTAACCACCCCACCACACCTGTCTTTGCCTATCGGGTGGAAGAAAAACAGTGGTGTATTATCAAGGAATAGTCCCATCTCTGGTTGGCAGTTTCAACTCAAGTGCCTACAGTATAAGATTACCCTGGTGCCCACAGAAAATTAGAGTCAGAAGGCGCAAAAACCCTTTTAATTTTGGAACTTTATGTGCTTTGGAACTTTAACAGGCATTTGTTGGTTGTGAATTGCACATTGGAGCTACACTTCAGATTTGTATATTTACAGAATTATACGATTTATGAATGTGCAAATGATGAGCCATGGTGAGCTAGACTAATGACAGCCTGATGTGCTAAGTGACATTTTAATACCTTCTATACCTGTAGTCAAGAGAGACACTTAAAACAAAATGTATTATAAACGCATGAATAGCGATGACTTGGTCCTCTCTTCAGGTGAATTCATATTTTGTGTACAGAAATGAATTCCAGTTTGGATAATGATAGACAAAACCAACGTAGTTCTGAGAGAATGATGTAAAATATAATTTATTTTCCCTGAAACCATTTCCCATCATTATGTAGAATCTCATAAACTGAAATGTTTGTCTCTGTGTCTGATTTGTTTTTCCGTGTTTTAAACAACTGAGATTGATTGCAGTGGTCATAAAAGTAATGATGCATCTAATGAAAACAAATTTTATGGGGAAAAATAAATGTAAAAATAATAGTGAATTCTATGGCACTCACGTTAATGGAAAGGCATTCAAAATGTGGCTAATTTGACCTCAGGTTACTCACTCAACATTAAACCTGCTTCATGCTTATTTAATTTTCATAGTCTGTTTTTAGTTTTAGTTTTCCATTTCTTTGGAAATAATATATGCACATTATTTTTGACTCCTTAGTAAATAACAAAGAGTTGTTCTGTATGTGCTGCCAGAACATCTGATATGTTAGTTGGAATTTGTTTATAAAGAGTGACAGTCAAGTACATACTTTATGTATGTACACAAGATAAAGATTTAAACATGCACAAATACACACATAATAATAATAATAATAATAATAATAATAATAATAATTTATTTGTTTAATAGGAGTTATTTTACTATGTTTTACTGCTATTATCTGATAATTATTTTAGTGGCATTTTGAATGTGTCACTCTTTTCCAACAGACCCTACCTGCATCTTTCATGCCACTGTATACAACAAGCTCTCCATCACCTATCAAAAATAGATAACCTTAAAAGCTATTGGTTTATGAAAAAGTAGTTTTGAGTGATATTTTATGTATTTTTGCATTGTTTAGCATTTTGGTTTCCATTCAATAAGTAACAGGAGTTCTCTTTCCTGATATTTTAAATACATTTTCATTTTTTATTATACATAAAACATTCATGGGTGATTGTAGAATTGACTAGGCTCAGCCTATCTGGCAATGTAGGAGCCTGGTGAGATTCAGTATCCACTGCCCAGTAATGCAAACTCTGACTACAACTAGGAGATTAGTAACATTCAGTAGAACTGCACATTTTGACCCAATATATCATGAAGATGGAAACCAAAAAGACATGTCTCAAGATTCCATATATGGGTATGAATCGTAGTATCCATTATACAATGAGCAACAGTGGAGTAACTACCATGTGTGCTGCTGCTCTGGGGCCCGGGCTGCTTCAAGGGCTTCCTGACCTTCTCCAAGTTCCACAATTTGCGGGTATTTTTGGGGCGGAAGTGACCGCCCCCTAGGCTGGAGTTAGGTAGTGCTTGCTCCTCCTGCCTCTTTCTCCCTGGTACACACTCTCTCTTGCTTCTCTCTCTTTTTCAGTCTCCCTGACACTGTTTCTCTCCCCCACTGATGACACTGTCTCTCTCTCTCCCTCCATCTCTCTGACACTGTCTCTCCCTCAATCTCTCTGACATTGTCTCTCTCTCTCGCTCCTTGACAGTCTCTTTTCCTATCTCTCTCTCCCTGACACTGTCTACACTATCTCTCTCCCCCTGATGCCCTCTCTCTCTCTCTCTCTCTCTCTCTCACACACTGTATTTTTCTCCCCAATACACTCTCCCTCTCCCTGACACTGTCTCTCACTGCCCCCTGACACCATCTCTCTCCCTAACTCTCTTTCCTATAATCTCTTTCTCTTCCTAACTCTCTCTCCCTGACACCCTTCTCCCTCTCATTCTCTCTCTGTCTCTCACTCTTTCTCTCCCTGACACTCTCACTTACTCTCTCTTGCTCCCCTCTTTTTTTCTCCCTCCCTGACACCCTCTTTCAGACCCTGTCCCTCTCCCTGACACTGTGTCTCTCTCTCTCCCCCTGACACTGTCTCTCTATCGGACAATCTCTCTCTCTCTCTCTCTCTCTCTCTCTCTCTCTCTCCCTGACACCCTCTCTCTCTCATTCTCTCTTTCCTCTCTGTCTCTCCCTCTTTCTCTCCCTTAAATCTCTCTTACTCTCTCTTGCTCCCCTCTTTCTCTCTCCCACGATACTCTCTCTCTTTCTTGCTCCACTCGCTCTATTGATCCTCCCCCTTCTCTCTCTGACCCAATGAATATTTATAATACCATACAGTATATGACTGTGGAAGTTTAAAGTTTTTTTTAATATATATTTTAAAATAATAACAAGAGGGGCATTCCAAAGTCTTTGTGTTCACACCGTCATGTGTCACGTAACTGTAGTTGCCATGATACATGACACAAAAAATCTTTAAATCATTAATTGCACCTAAAGAGAATAGCCAAGAAGCAACATTTGTATCTCCTTACAGTAGTGATTAAAGAGTGATTTAAGTTAAAGAAAAAACCCACACATTATTTGTCATGGAAATGCAGCATTAAGCAAAGGTAACACATTCATTCCTTGCAAAATACAATTTTAAACATGTTGTTGAATTTATTTTCAATTAAATTCTGATTTTGCATGTGTCCCTCTGGGTCAAAATTATTAGTTTCACATTTTAAATATTTATGTTTTCATTATAACAAGCAATTCCTAATATGTTTTAATACTGACTGAATATTTAATTGCCAATTTCTATAGTGTTTCTAAAATGAAATAAAATCTGCTTACATTATTAAATTTCAAACAGTAATGAACAATGTGATAACTCGTTGCGAGTTAACAAACTTATAAGGAATATTGCTCCATGTCTATCATTGCTTTGTTAAATTAGGCAAACTGTAATTGAGTAACATACTGTATTGTTGAGATTGTAATGTTTAGTTGCTTTCAGATTCTTGGTGTACTCACATTTGTATTGTATCTGTTAGACAAGTTAGTCAAGGTAGTAGCTAAGATGGATACTGTTGGGGAAAACTATATATTTTTGAGAAATGCATGATAAGTTTTTGTGATTTACTTACAGGTTGCTACTAGAAAATATTATATTTTGGTTTAGCTTGGTGATATGAAGCCTACCATGTAAATTACCTTTTTATTTTTATGAAACTTGACTCAGTCTATTCCCTTTTGCAACTCTTTAAATCTGTATAACAAACATTACACTGCTGCATTGTCATTTTGCTGATTACAGACTCTGTTGCAATAAATATAGTTTATTTATTAAACCAAATCAAACACAAAAATAGGTTTTAATTAGCAAAAAATGCTGCACCTCATTGTTATCTTTGCTGTCATATACAGTTGCTAAGGCACGTCTTTCCTCTGCTACTGCACCATTGTGCAGTCACCAGGGGTGTTTCTAGAGAGAAGGGGGGCCTGTGTGCAGGCTCTGCCTGGGTCCCCTCCTCTATAGCCAGCAGCTCTGTATTTCTGGCCACTAGTGACCCTAGCACTGTCCCAGAGTCTACAGTGCATGTACAGATCAAAGGTAAATTGGCACTGTGGCCATTTTCCTACTGATTTTCCTACTGCGCATGCGCCATACACTGGGAAGATGGCATCGCTCCATTTTCCCAGTGATTTCTGCAGTGCTGCTACTGCACTGCGGGACTCCGGAGGGTGAGTATAAAAAATACTGTGCTGCATGGGCCCCTTTGGATCCGGGGGACAGTGTGCACCGCACACACTGCACCCATTGTAAATACACCAGTGGCAGTCACCCAGTTAAGGCACACATGTCCTTGTCATAGACGGGAGAGGCAGCAGATATAAATTAATGTGGGTAGCGAGAGGCTGTGCTCCCGCTAACAGGAGACAACAATGCTGGAGCCATTTGAGTCAGCAGTCGTATGTGCGCAGCCGCTGTGTAATGTAATAAAGGTACTACGTTGTGCTGTGATGCAAACACATCGCAACATCACAGTGAAAACCTACAAAAAACAGCAAAGATGCAAGGGGATGCATCTGTATTGTTACCTTACTTAGTGAACCACCCTCATCTTGCATATACTCACTGGCTGGAGAGCACTCTGCTCATGCTCCACTTCCAACCATTGAGTATCTGAGTGAGTATATATGTTCCCATTACATTTTTAATAAAATACTCCACTGATTAAGCAACTTGGCTGTTCATAGTTTTAAGGCATCTGATGTGTATATTTAATCCTGCACTCACATCAGTTTCAAAAAGATTATGGACCAAGGCACACATAATTTAAGAAGACACGCACAAAGCTATTATAACACTCACAGCAGCACACAGATGTCATGATAAACAAATGCACAACACAGAATGCCTTAAGAAAACAGCACAAAGTGTATCCAGTGCAGTGTAGTAGAAGTGAAACATATTAGAGCATAGAGGCTGCATTATTATGTATGTAAGAAGAATGCATACATGAGCTTCTCCCACAATAAGGTTTCATCTAAAAGGTGCAGAGAATTTTACAACCTGAATATTTGCTATGAAATTCAACTAATTCATGAGAGATTGTGGAAAGTGACAGTAGATCCCGGTGACAGTCCAAACCAAGATGATGTAGAAAGAGCCATGGTTGTAGTGTAGAGCAATATGTGTACTCTATAATGCATGGGAAAACATCAACTAATGATATGTGGACAGCACTGTAGGCAGCATATAAAAATGTAAAGGGCCCCATACATTAGTACGATTTTACACGATTTCATACAATTCCGATATATCTGTCTGATATATTGTATGAAATTGTGTACAATCATATGTGTTTTAGATCGTATCCAATCTGATGCGCGTCCCCGTGACTGTCGGATAGGATCCCCTAGGTCGTTGGTGCTGCACTAATGATATATCGGAATAGGATGGAATCGGATGAAAAAAGTGTGTTTTTTGTGCATGTAATATATCACATGCAATGTATCACAGGAAAGTTTGACTGGCATTCTCAAGACACTCCCAGCCCCCGTAGCCCTCTATCCAGCCCATCAGATATATCTCATGTTACAATTGTATGCCGTACGATATATTGCATGCGATGTATAGCGGCTTCATCAATAGCATGCGATATATCTTATGCAAAAATAGCACAAAAGTACCAAATCGTCAGGAATCACTGCCAGAAAGGTCCGGGAGGAGTTCAAGGGAAATTACATCCGACTTCAGCCTCAGACATATCGTTGTAGTGTATGGGGCCCTTTAGTCTCATAAGAAGAATACATTTAAGACATATATTATATAACACCAAATTGAGTGAATGCAGCAGTATGAGTTATTACATAGACAAAATTATGTATGTTTCTCAGCAACTAACATCTGTTGCAGTGTTGATGATGAAGAGATTGCTACAGCAATGCTACTGAGCTTGAACACCTGAAAAGATATAGTCATAACGGTAGGCACAAGGCATCAGCAGTTGTACATGTGATGAAGACAACTGAGTCATATCACTGGGAAACTGGCATAGCAGATTTGGGGGCCAATGTACTAAACCTTGGAGAGACATAAAGTGGAGAGAGATAAAGTACCAACCAACAAGCTCCTGTCATTTTCTCAAACACAGATTGTAACATGGCAGTTAGGAGCTGATTGGCTGATGCTTTATCTCTCTCCTATTTATCTCTTTCCAAGGCTAAGTACATATATCCTTTGTCACCTTGTATACAACAGTGTTCAAAAGCTATGGAATGGGATGGTCACAGGAATGTTAGTGACTACCACAGAGAAACCCATATGTGAGAATTGTGTTGTAGGGAAACAAAGCTATCAGACATTTCCTAAATCAGCAAATAGAGCTACAAAACCACTCGAGATAGTACATATAGATGTGTGTGATCCAACAAAAATAAAGTTAGAGAGTGAGTAAATACAGATATTTTGTGACATTTATAGATGACTTCACAAGAAAAACACACGTGTACTTTATTAAATACAGTAGGAATCTGAAGCAGCAAAGAAAATATAAATATAACATAACAGACTTGTAGAGAATGAAACGTGTCACAGAATGAAGGCCCTGCAATCTGACATTGGTGGCGAATATATAGTGGCACAGATCCCAACTCACCAAACATAGCATTATAACTGTGTGAACTATATTTGCAAGGCACTCAGACAGAAAGTTGTCTTTACAAAAGATAAACTAAAGTAAACAGTTACTAAGACTTATGCTGCCCTAGATTGCAGAAAAAACGATTTAGTATCTAGTAGCAGCTTCTACTATAACCAGCCAGAACTATACAATAGAACAGAGTTTTCCAAAGACCCAAGTGCCCATTGGGAATTTAGTGCACGTGAAGCTTAGTACTTCAGTGGCACACAGCTCAGTCTGCAAAATCCCAAGATGGTGCCTAACTGAAACTATTTACAGAGACTAAGGATCTTCTAGACTACCATGGCAAAACAATACATTATTGTTAGGTACCCTAAATGGTATACAATAACAACTATAGTAAGACCTCCTAAGAGAGATATTATGCTTCTTTAAAGGGACTTTATATGTCAGCTACTGCAGCATAAGGAGACAGTCAGGTCAACAGTCAAAAGATCGACAGTGTCAAATGGTCGACAGTCTAAAGGTCGACAGGGTCAAAATGTTGACAGTCAAAAGGATGACAGGGTCAAAAGGTCAGCACAAATTTTTTTAAGGTGTTTTGTGTTTTCAAACATTTTTTAACTCCAATTTTTTAAATGCATCCCCTCGCGGGCACGGAGGCTCGCTTCACTTGCCACAAAGTTACTAATGGTGATAGTGTGTGACATTTATAGTCAGTTTAATGAAATATGTCCCCTAGCAGGCTCACTTCGCTTGTCATGCTCCACTTCACTCACCACAAGATTACTAAAGGTAATAGTTTGTGACATGCATAGTAAATGCAGCAGAAGTTGTAAAAAAAAAAAAAAAAAAAAACACATGTCGACCTTTTGACTGTCGACATTTTGACCCTGTCGACCTAATGTATGTTGACCATTAGTGGTCGACTTATTGACTGTAGACCTTTTAAGTGTAGATATATAGACCGGAAACCCTTCTATTAATCACAATGCGGGACCCTTTCGCGCGTCACAGCCGTGCCCCCATCCAAAAGGGTGCGTGCCTTGTTTGAAAGGGGTCGTAGCTTCATGGGAATGTTGCAGACGCGAGGCATGCCTCAGTTTTCTGTCACTATGGGGTATGGCCAGCGCTCTGTGGGCTGCTAGCATGCTCCCTATTCCTCTGTGTCTGTTAAGCAGGGCAGTGAGTGACAGGAGCCTCCAAACTGCCCTCCCCACCATGGGACACTAATGCCCACAGGTGGGACAGCGGGACAGTCCCCAAAAAACGGGACTGTCCCGCGAAAATCGGGACTGTTGGGAGGTATGTATACACAACATTTATTGTGCTAAAGTCTGCAAGTATTTATTCATAAAGGTTTTCTGCTTTTGCATAAATAAGCTATTAGTGTTTATTATATTTTCGTTGAAATGCCTTGCACGAACTAAGCTAGCGTTCATGCTAAAATGTATGTCTGAAGATATGTTTGATCATAATAATTGATCCAGGTAATCATTCACTGTCCTCGAAGTATAAAGTTACAGGAAGCAGACTTCCAGAGCAGTAAAACTGTTCATTGTTTTTCCTGTGTAATTCATGTATAAGTAACAACTGTTAATTGAATGTAACTGTAAAAGCTTTTATCAACTTATCGCAAGTTTCCTGAAGAGCAAACTTTTTTTTTAAATAATCGAGTTCTCATTTGAAAAATGTAGTACAATTCTCTTTGTCGACTCCTCCTCCTTATCTCTCTGTAGAAGATTCAAGGGACCTGTATCAGGAAATGAAAGTATGACCACCAGATAATAGAGAACAGTTGCCATAATATAACAATTTACCTATATGCTTGCCTTACTTCACCATCCGTCTGCACTTACCTGGGTGTTGTGTTTATGTATACAAAAAAATTTAGTTTCTAAGATGAGAAAAAAGTGACATTGTCCCTGATCACCCATAGTCAGCAGGGGCGATTTTAGGGGTGAGGGCGCCCCTAGGCATACCAGTAACGCCCCCCCCCCCCCAATAATGCATCTTTTAATCATTTAAATTGATTGGTTATAAGCCCTCATTTGATAATTGCCAATTTAATAGAATAACAACAAAAGAAATACATGATTTGTATTTTTTATTATGTATACATATTTACAGGTACTTAGTGGGACAGCTTACAAGGGCAGTATGTGCATGCCCTGCCCATTTACTCTCCATTAAAGATGGCATATGGTACAGTACAGTGTAAATATTTTGCAGTTACACATAAATTTCAGGTTGACAGTACCAAAACAAGCATCCAAGTGCCGCCCCAAGGCACGTGCCTCACGTCCCTAATGGGAAATTTGTCTGATAGTCAGCCTAGTTTTCTGTTCAACATTGGCTTCATCCATGATACAAAGAACACATGCATGCTTTTTTCATCTAGTTAATTATGTGCTTTATCAGGAAATAAGTTATTGTAGAGTTGCAATGGCACATGTAAGACACTTGTACTGCAACTATGATTTCCAAATTATATGGTTTGTATTGTATATAGAAAATATATCTGACCTCAAATGAGGTAAGTTTGCATGTAAAAGTAGTGTGACACAAGTCATATACAGGGGTGGAATGGATCACCAGGACATTGGGTAAGGTCCCGCTGGGCCAGTCCCATGCCCACTTCTGCTAGTCTGGTTCACATTGTGATCTGGGCTAGACGGCTGCTACTGCGATCTGAGCTCGCTCCAATTGGACAGTGGTCAGAGAGACTACAGGCAGGCAGGTAGCTTCTACTCCACAGTAAAATGTTTGTGGGAGGGCTGCTACATATGCCCAGCCGCAGCAGCTCCTCCCATGGGCCACTAGCAGTGGTATCCAGCAACACAGGAGCCTGGTAAGGAACACACAAGAGCAGGCTGGGCAGGCTGCAGTGGCACACACAAGGGCACGGGGAGGGGTTTCTGAGTTCCCAGAAACTCCCCCTATCTCCCCCTCACAGATTTTCCCCCCCAGCACCATTATTAGACCCCACCCCTTTTTTCTGCGATTTGCTGGTTGACAGGAAGGGGGCGTGGCAAATGTGACATGAGCCCTCCCTTGGTGCAAATCCTGATTTTGCCCATGAGCCTGGGGTTTGTGTAGCAGATTGCAGAGTGACAATAAGGGTCCAGGTGTCAGCAACCCCTTTACCTCTGACTGTCTCCCAACTCAAGAGCAGAACCCTCACAGTTATAGGAGTGTCTGCTGTTCCGACCTGTCCTGTGTCCACCTTATAGTGACAGATGAAAAGACCGCTAAGAGACAGTTTATAAATCATATTTGTTATTTATAATGACTCTTCTCAGGCGCAGTCACCTCTCCTAGTATGAGAGGCATTTATTCTCAAATTGTCTTCAAACTTATGTCACATAGCATCCTGCAGGTTGCATCACCACAGCTCCACTTCCCAAGCAGCAGAGGGCAAATCATGCTGGGATTTATAGTCCTACATGTTGATTTATTGTTTTGTTACAGAGCTCACTGTCCTTTTGGAGTGTTATGGTGTCAACAGTTATTATACTTTTTTTTAGTTGATAAATTAATGTACTGTATACTATAGATGAGCGGGTTCGGTTCCCTGAGAACCGAACTCCCCTGAACTTCACTACCCGAGCCCGGATCCGAGTCAGGCTTGAGTTTTTCCACCTGACTAGGAAACCAGAACGAGGCAAAATGTCATCATCCCGTTTCTCGCGGGGTTTGGATTCCATATAAGGAGCCGTGCGTCGCCGCCATTTTCACTCCGGCATTGGAGAGTGTAGAGAGAGGACGTGTCTCCATCCTCAGTGTCCTGCATCAGTTCAGTGGTAGTGTCTTGTGCTGCATCAGTCCAGTCACAGTGGTGGTGTCCTCTGCTGCCATATGTCCAGTGCTGCTGTATAAGTCCAGTCCATTGCAGTGGTGCTGTGTTGTCCTGCATCAGTCCAGTGGTGGTGCCCCTGTGCTGCTGTATATGTCCAGTGGTACTGCCGTATATGTCCAGTGATACTGCCGTATATGTCCAATGATACTGTTGTATATGTCCAGTGGTACTGCCTTATAAATACAGTGATACTGCAGTATATAGCCAGTGGTACTGCCATAAAAATCCAGTGGTACTGGCGTATAAATCCAGTCCAGTGATACTGCCATATATGTCCAGTGGTACTGCCGTATAAGTCCAGTGGTACTGCTGTATAATTCCAGTGATACTGCCGTATAATTCCAGTGGTACTGGCATATAAATCCAGTGGTACTCGTGTATAAATCCAGTCCAGTGATACTGCCGTATATGTCCAGTGGTACTGTCATATATAACAGTGATACTGCCATATATATATATATATATATATATATATATATATACCCTGTTGCAAAGCGGATTAGTGAGGCCATAACAACTATGCTGGTGTTAGACATGCATCTGGTATCCTGCGTTAGAGCAGTGGGACTGCAGTGCCACTCCTAGATGGGCTAGGTGTTTGTGCCACACACTTGTGTCGCTTAGCTTAGTCATACAGCTACCTCATTGCACCTGTTTTACTTCTTTGCATGATGTGCTTTTTGGGGACTATTTATTTTTAAATGTCAACCTGTCTGCCACTGCAGTGCCACTCCTAGATGGTTCAGGTGTTTGTGCGGCACATTTGTGTTGCTTAGCTTAGTCATACAACTACCTCATTGCACCTCTTTTACTTCTTTGCATGATATGCTGTTTGGGGACTATTTTTTTATGTGTCATCCTGTCTGCCACTGCAGTGCCACTCCTAGATGGGCCAGGTGTTTGTGCCACACACTTGTGTCGCTTAGCTTAGTCATACAGCTACCTCATTGCACCTCTTTTACTTCTTTGCATGATGTGCTGTTTGGGGACTAGTTTTTTTTAAGTGTCATCCTGTCTGCTACTGCAGTGCCACTCCTAGATGGGCCAGGTGTTTGTTCAGCACATTTGTGTTACTTAACTTAGTCATACAGCTACCTCATTGCACCTCTTTTTCTTCTTTGCATGATATGCTGTTTATGGACTATTTTTTTATGTGCCATCCTGTCTGCCACTGCAGTGCCACTCCTAGATGGGCCAGGTGTTTGTGCCGCACACTTGTGTTGCTTAGCTTAGTCATCCAGCTACTTCATTGCACCTCTTTCACTTCTTTGCATGATGTGCTGTTTAGGGGTTATTTTTTTTAAGTGCCATCCTGTCTGCCACTGCAGTGCCACTCCTAGATGGGCCAGGTGTTTGTGCCGCACACTTTTGTTGCTTAGTTTAGTCATTCAGCTACCTCACTGCACCTCTTTTTCTTCTGTGCATGATGTCCTGTTTGGGGACTAGTTTTTATTTAAGTGCCATCCTGTCTGCCATAGCAGTGCCACTCATAGATGGGCCTGGTGTTTGTGCCGCACACTTGTGTCGCTTAGCTTAGTCATCCAGATATCTCATTGCACCTCTTTTTCTTCTTTGCATCATGTTCTGTTTGGGGCCTATTTTTTAAATCTTACGTCCTGTCTGCCACTGCAGTGCCACTCCTAGATGGGCCAGGTGTTTGTGCCGCCCACTTGTGTCGCTTAGCTTAGTCATCCAGATATCTCATTGCACCTCTTTTTCTTCTTTGCATCATGTGCTGTTTGGGGCCTATTTTTTAAATATTACGTCCTGTCTGACACTGCAGTGCTACTCCTAGATGGGCCAGGTGTTTGTGCCGCCCACTTGTGTCGCTTAGCTTAGTCATACAGCCACCTTGGTGCAACCTTTTGGCCTAAAAACAATATTGTGAGGTGTTCAGAATAGACTGGAAATGAGTGGAAATGAATGTTATTGAGGTTAATCATACTGTAGGATCAAAATTATCCCAAATTCTGTGATTTTAGCTGTTTTTATGTTTTTTTTCAAAAATTACCCAGATCCAAAACCAAAACACGAATGGGTGGTTTTGGCAAAACCAATCCAGATCCAAGACACGAGCATAGAACTAGGACCAAAACCAAAACACAAAAAGTGCCAGCCGCACATCTCTACTGTATACATGTGTTGGAGTGTTTGAGCTGACAGTATTTGAGCTGACAGTGGTTTTCCTAATATATTAACAATGATAAGAAAAAAACTTCTGGAATTGTAGATATCTTTGTGAAACAGCATCTGTGGAGAGTGCCATAGGGGCTAATTCAGACCTGATATCTGCTGTGCGTTTTCGCACAGCGGGCGATCAGGTCTGAACTGTGCATGCGCAGGCACCACAGTGAGCCGGCGCATGCCAGAGATGTGAACGGCATCTCAGCCTAGCGATCATCTCTGCCTGATTGACAAGCAGAGTTGTTCGCTGGGCAGGAGGGGGGTGGGCCGGCGGCATTGGGCCGCCATTTTGGGAGCACAGTCCGGGCAACACAGGCGTAACTGGACCGTGCTGGGGGCGAGCCGCGGTGGCTGCGTGACATCACACGCAGTCGCTGCGATTCAGAGAGCGATGGGGTAGCTCCCTGCCAGCGTGCAGGAACTGCGCAGGTAGGGAGCTACTCTTAAGGTACAAAAGTATCGCTGATGTACAATGTTTTTGTACCTGTGCTGGGGAGGCACAGCCAGACATGCGGGCAGAGCCGGCCCTAACCAATATGATGACCTAGGCAAGATTTTGGCTGGTGCCCCCTAGCACCACCGCTGGTTCTGCCTCTGACCTTGCACCTCTTTCCCAGCACCATCACCCCTCACCCATAGCAGTCCTTGTACCCCCTATATTTTAAATAGGAACAGTTCGCACATTTGACGCACAGCCCAAAAAGGGGCATCTTCTTGCTGGGAAGGGGCATGGACACACAATAAGAACCCCAATTCCAATTACGCCACACAGTACTGCAACTTTATTCACATTTTATCTTGCGATAGTGTCCATAATTCATATTACATCCCACAGTAGTATCACTTTACCTTATAAACATTACTACTCACAGTAGAGCCCCTTATTCACATTACATCACACTGAATTGCTCCTTATTCACATTACACCACACCTTATTGCTCTTTATTCACATTAGATGACACAGTAGTGCCCTTTCTATATGCAACGCCACATAGTAGAGCACCTTATACACATAATGCCACACATTAGTAATGCATTTATACACAATTCCACACAGTAATGCCCCTTACACATATGAGACACATTAATGTCCTTATAAACAAAATGCACCTTACACATAATGACAACCTTTATTAATGCCCTTTTACACATAATGTCCCTTACACATATGCCGCACATTAATGCCCTTATACACATAATGACACACATAGTGCCCCCTACACATTTGCTGCACATTATTAGTGCCCCTATACACATAATGACACACATACAGTAGTACCCTGTTACACATATGCCGCACATTATTAATGCCCTTATACAGATAATGACACACATAGTGGCCCTTTACACATATGTTGCACATTATTAATGCATTTTTACATGACACACATAATGCTCCTTACACATATTCCGAACACTACTGCACAACCAACCCACTCACATGCACACAGCACTCACACTTCCACTAACACTGTGACCTCTGCCTCTGCTTGGATACAGATGTGTCCTCACAAATCTTGCATCAATGCTAACTTCGGGCACCTTTTTTTTATGAAAATGCATCTTATTTGCATTGCTATGCAGCTAGGATGCACAAGCAGCTTCTGCTGATTAAACTGATATGCAGCATGCCTATATACTGTGTGAGACTGTGGCTGTATCTGCATATGAAATGCTACATACAGAATATAGGCATGCCGCATATCATTTTAATCAGCAGAAGCTGCTGATGCCCCTAGGCATATCAAATGCCTTAGGCAATTGCCTAGTTTGCCTATGGCCAGCTCTGCATGCGGGGCAGACTAGCCCTGTGCTGGGCGTACCCCCACATGTCTGTGAAAGTGATTGTAGGTGTGCTACATTTAGCACATCTACGATCAAGTCTGAATTACCCCCATAGTACTATAAGACTTTGTAAAGTTACAGGTCTCCATCCTTGAAGTGTTACTGGCCTTCTGTTCATATTCGTATTGACTAGCAGCATCACAGTTTTTACTGTATGGGATGTATACAGGTATATGTATTAAGAGAAAGCTTGTGAGGAAGTATTGCTGCTGATTATAAATAACTGTATCCTATTTATGGATTACTGAATGTATATTTTATTAAAGGGAGAGGAAAAAGCTGACTGTTGCCTGTTTTAACTGTGTGTAATGAGGAGGTTAGTATAGGTTTCCAGTGCATGTTGTTTAGGGTTCATGCATTCTGCTGCACTGCCAATTCCCCTGAACAGATGCCGTCCATGCACATGCGTTATGCCAAATGGAATTATTACAGAAACTCCCATATCAGTCCATGTATGCCCAGAATGCACAGCAATGGCCATCATAATGAAACATATATTGTTTATTTTTTTCCTGTAGGGGCCAATGTATTTGTTTTTTCTTGTAGGGGCCAGTACTATTTTTCTGCAAGGGCCAATGTGTGTTTGTTTGTTTTTTTCATATCAGGCCAATATGTTTTATTTTTTTCCTGTGAAGGAAAAATGCATGTTTTTTTATGTGGGGTGCATTGTTTTTTTATTTTACTTGTGCAATGTTTTTTGTCTGAGGTGCACCGCGCATAGATCTCAATGGTGTTCGTACAGATTTTTAGTATAGATTCAGATGCATACACAAAGAAGTGTATTAGAAATTTGTTGCACATTCATGGAAGGTTACTGGGGTTTGGATAATAAGATAACAATGTAATGTAGTATGGACATGCTGCTGAAAGTGGTTGTGTACAGAGATGCTGAATTGTTCACATTGGAGGCGATACTCAAATGGATGATCTGCACCTAGCATTGGGCTGGCAGAAGTTTCAATGGTGCAGCCAATGGGGGTGTTTAAAAACACACTAAGCATGATTGCAATTTATGTACAGTAGACACTGAAAGAGGGCTTCTTAGTCCTTGCACATTCGGACGCATGGATGTACTCCGGGGAATGGCATTGTAGCAGCATTGAAATAAAATTGCAGAGGGCACCTTGCCTGAAGCGTGGCCGGGGACACGGTACACTAATTGGAATCACATGTGATTTAAAATGGTAAAGGGCACACAAAAAACAAATAATTGTGTCTACCTTTTCAGTGTCGACCCTTTTGACTGTCGAACTTTTGTACCTGTCGACCTTTTCAGGTATCTAACTTTTACAACCTACTGACACTGTTGACCTCTTGTATGTCAACCGTAGGGGGTAGACCTATTGACTGTTGACCTAATTATGGCCGACCCAATGATCCATACCTCACATAGGCATGGGTCAGCTAATCATCACTAAGATTTTCAAAGTTTGGTCAATTGCGCAGACTGCAGTCTCATTGACAATGGTTGGTTTTAGCTTAATAAATAGACCTCGTAGACTGTAAGCTTCCCTAGGACACAGACTGAAAAGAATGATTAAGTATTTTCTATTATGCACATCACACTATAGAAGCACTATAGACATAAAGGGTTATTATTTGGGGTAGATGTATCAAACCTTCGATAAAGATAAGTAAAGTTACCCATAGAACTAGAGATGTGCACCGGAAATTTTTCGGGTTTTGTGTTTTGGTTTTGGATTCGGTTCCGCGGCTGTGTTTTGGATTCGGACGCATTTTGGCAAAACCTCCCTGAAATTTTTTGTCGGATTCGGGTGTATTTTGGATTCGGGTGTTTTTTTTCAAAACACCTGGCCCATCTAGGAGTGGCACTGCAGTGTCAGACAGGATGGCACTTAAAAAAATTGGCCCCAAACAGCACATGATGCAAAGAAAAGAGAAAAAGAGGTGCACTGTGGTCGCTGGACGGCTAAGCAAAGCGACACAAACACCTCAATATCACAGGAATTATTCGTTCTAATCAATGGTATTAGTGGTCCAAATCACTGGAAGAAAATGACAAAATCACTGGAATTATTCGTTCTAATCAATGGTATTATTGGTCCAAATCACTGGAAGAAAATTACAAAATCACTGGAATTAAATGGCAGTAATGTCGGGAATTATATCAAATGGCAGTACCACTGGACATATACGGAAATGTCAGACAGGATGGCACTTAAAAAAATTGGCCCCAAACAGCACATGATGCAAAGAAAAGAGAAAAAGAGGTGCACTGTGGTCGCTGGACGGCTAAGCTAAGCGACACAAACACCTCAATATCACAGGAATTATTCATTCTAATCAATGGTATTATTGGTCCAAATCACTGGAAGAAAATGACAAAATCACTGGAATTATTTGTTCTAATCAATGGTATTATTGGTCCAAATCACTGGAAGAAAATGACAAAATCACAGGAATTATTCATTCTAATCAATGGTATTATTGGTCCAAATCACTGGAAGAAAATGACAAAATCACTGGAATTATTCGTTCTAATCAATGGTATTATTGGTCCAAATCACTGGAAGAAAATGACAAAATCACTGGAATTAAATGGCAGTAATGTCGGGAATTATATCAAATGGCAATACCACTGGACATATACGGAAGTGTCAGACAGGATGGCACTTAAAAAAATTGGCCCCAAACAGCACATGATGCAAAGAAAAGAGATAAAGAGGTGCAATGTGGTCGCTGGATGGCTAAGCTAAGCGACACAAACACCTCAATATCACAGGAATTATTTGTTCTAATCAATGGTATTATTGATCCAAATCACTGGAAGAAAATGACAAAATCACTGGAATTATTCATTCTAATCAATGGTATTATTGGTCCAAATCACTGGAAGAAAATGACAAAATCACTGGAATTATTAATTCTAATCAATGGTATTATTGGTCCAAATCACTGGAAGAAAATGACAAAATCACTGGAATTATTTGTAAACATTTGTAGAAAGTCGCTGCTTTCTGATTACAGAAATGCTCAGATATTCCTGCGAATCCACAATCCCTTCCCAGAGAAAAAAGAAATTGAGAAACCGTTGTTTGAGAACGTTTGTTCTCTTTCCCTTACAAAGGAACAAACCACTTTCCAAGAAGACCGACATTTTTGGGATTATGGAGACATAATGTTTTTGAATATAAATCCTAAAGCAGGTGGTGTATTAGAGCAAAAGAGTGCAAGAGACCAGCCATGCAGTTTCTGAAATATTATGACAAAATTTTACTGTATTTCATAGGCACTCATTCCTAACTCTGGTAAGTACTGTTTGGTATACTGTATCTGGCTTCCATGAGGTAGTTGTCCATTATTTCAGCTTCCATTGACCATTTTGAAAGCGGTAGAAGTTATCGATTCTTTTTTTTTTTTTTTCCCTATTTTTAATTTTCTCCTGCATAGCCCAGTAAAATGTTGCAATGTTAAGTACTGACTTGTGACTTCTGGGGGTCCACTTCTTCACCAAACCCAACCAAATCTCATCCTAACCCTCTGTTCCATGCTCTCTATGTACCCCATCTGTGTCACCCATGTCTGCCTACCCCTCCCCTTTATATTGTAAGCTCTCACGAGCAGGGCCCTCTTCCCTCATGTACTTATCCTTTGTCTTACTTTAATAATCTTCAACTGTACCACATCCAGCAGTCTTCTGCCACCTGATACTTATTCCAGTGTCATCTGCTGATGTAACTATGTGTATTTACCCTGTACTTGTCCTATACTGTCATCAACTGTAAGTTGCTGTTTTCCTGTTTGATTATTTATGTACTCTCTAATTGGGCACTGCAGAACCCTTGTGGCGCCATATAAATAAAGGATGATAATAATAATAATAATAATAATAATAATAATAATAATAATATAGGGTGTATAATACCCAGGTATATCTCACACATCACACAGTACAGTATATAGGGTGTATAATCCCTAGGTGTATCTCACACATCGCTCAGTACAGATTACAGGATGTATAATCACCAGGTGTATAACACAAATCGCACAGTACAGTATACATACTGGTCACAACAATGCCGCAGATATTGAGCACTGATCAGGATACTAGAAGTGACACAGAGCTGCAAGATAGAGCAATGGCCTACTGTACTGTACTATATATGTATACTGCTGGTCACCAAAATGCTGCACTGTCCTACTATATACTGCTCACAATAATGCAGCACAGATATGGAATGGATACTTGCAGTGACACAGAGCTGCAAGTTACAGCAATGGCCTACTGTACACAACTATATACTGTTGGGTCACCAAAATGCTGCACTATAATACTATATATACTGCTCACAAAAATGCAGCACAGATATGGAATGGATACTTGCAGTGACACAGAGCTGCAAGATACAGCAATGGCCTACTGTACACAACTATATACTGTTGGGTCACCAAAATGCTGCACTGTAATACTATATATACTGCTCACAAAAATGCAGCACAGATATGGAATGGATACTTGCAGTGACACAGAGCTGCAAGATACAGCAATGGCCTACTATACTGTACTACTATTATACTGGTGGTCCCCAGTCCCCACAATAAAGCACACTGAGCACAGATATTTGCAGCACTCTGAGCACAGATATGGAGCGTTTTCAGGAAGAGAACGTAGATATTTTCAGCACACTGAGCACAGATATTTGCAGCACACTGAACACAGATTACGGAGCTTTTCAGGGCGAGAACGCTGCCACGTCCTCTCCGTTCAATCTCCAATGCACGAGTGAAAATGGCGGCGACGCGCGGCTCTTTATATTGAATACGAATCTTGCAAGAATCCGACAGCGGGATGATGACGTTCGGGCGCGTTCAGGTTAACCAAGCTAGGCGGGAAGATCCGAGGCTGCCTCGGAACCGTGTAAAATGGGTGAAGTTCAGGGGGAGTTCGGATCTCGGAGAACCGAACCTGTTCATCTCTACATAGAATCAATCAGCTTCTAGCTATTAGTACCTGTATCTAGCATAACCTATAAACTGACAGAAGCTGATTTATGAGCAACTTCTCCACTATATTTCTCAAAAAGGCTTGATACATCTCCCCCTTTCAGTCTTAGGTTTAGACTTACTTAAATACTACTGACATTAGCTTCCATAGGAAGGCATATGGATGGTTTCATTTTATTTAGGCAATGGAACTACATTTTCTGCTTTACCTATGCAAATATGCTTTGCCTATTGCTTGGCACCTAGGGGTCTATTTACTAAGCCTTGAATGGAGATAAAGTGGGCGGAGATAAAGTACCAGCCAATCAACTCTTAACTGCCATTTTTCAAACCCAGCCTGTGACATGGAAGTTATGAGCTGATTGGCTGGTACTTTATCTCCCTACACTGTACATTTATCCAAGGCTTAGTAAATAGACCCCTTAACCTACATATAGAAAATTTTTAATATTACTTCTTCACAGATTTCATTAGATAAAAGTTTACTTTTTTTTATAAAATTAAATTTAAATAAAGTAGTTTTCAGTGATGTATATTTATAAGTATACAAGCATATTACACACTTCATTGTACATGTCAATGAAAATTATACATACTTACCAACAGTGTTACATTTCTTTAGATAGCCTCTTAATGGGGAGATGTACTAAGCAGTTATGAGTGGAAAAGTGAGCCAGTGGAGAAGTTGCCCATGGCAAACAATCAGCATTGACGTAACATATATAATTTGCATAATATAAAATTATACAGAGCAGCTGATTGGTTGCCATGGGCAACTTCTCCACTGGCTAATTTCCCCAACTTATCACTGCTTATTACATCTTCTAAAGGGGGGTACACACAGAGAGATCCATGTTTAATATCTAAGCAATCTGAGTGTGCTGAGCGGGGGGAGAGATGTGTGCTGAGCAGTCTGTGTTAAGATCGTTCAGCACACATCTCTCCCGTCAGTACCCCCCTTAAGTCCTAAAGTATGTCCTGGGGCCAAATATCAGTATCAACGTTTTCATAGCAGAACAAATGTGTGACATTACCACATTTAAAAGCCATCATCTTTAATATTAAAGTGGACTAAGGGGGTCATTCAGATATGATTGTAGATGTGCTAAATTTAGCACATCTACAATCACTTACTCTGACATGCGGGGGGTGCCCAGCACAGGGCTAGTCCGCCCCGCATGTAAGGACCTGCCCCCCCGCATGGGTGCAGAAGCATTGCACGGCGGCAATGCTTTTGCACCTGGTAGCTGACAGGCAGCTACCCGCAGCGCCCCAAGTCGTGACGGCTGCGTGTGACATCACGCAGCCGCCGCGGCCCACCCCCGCAATGGTCTGGACATGCCTGTGTTCTCCGGACCATGCCCCGCCAACGGCATTCTAATGCCGTTGGCACGCCCCCTCCCAGCCTGCGACCGATCAGAGCCCTGAGATGCTCTTAGCATCTCACTGGGCTCCTGGGGTGCGCACGCGCAGTGCGGTCACTGAGCGTGCGCACTTCAGCAAGGGCTTCAGACTGCGATCGCTGCCGCTACGATCCAGTCTGAATTAGGCTTTAAATCTTCTTTACACTCCTGCCTGTCCTCTTCGCTCCACTAATGAACGCGCCTCTCCTGCGTACTGATTATCTCCTCCCCCTCCTACCTCCAAAATGTTGTATGTGCTGCTCCCTTTCGCAAGAATTCTCTACCTCTCCTCCTCAGACTCTCCACCTCTCTACAAAGTTTTAAACGTGCTCTCAAGACCCACTTCTTCACCAAACTCAGTCGTCTCTAATCCTAAATCCTCGGTCCCACGATCACTTTCTTCCCCATCGGTGTCACCCCTGTGTGTTCCCCTTTAGAATGTAGGCTTTCACAAGCAGGCCCTCTTCCCTCATGTGCTTTTGTATCTCTGACTTAACCAATCTCCTTTTTGGCACTTCCCTTTGATGAACCAAATCCCTTATACTTATTTCAGTGTCGTCTGCTGACATAGCTATATTTATATACCCTGTACTTGTCATATATTGTCTTAAATTGTAAGCCACTGTTTTCTTGTTTTGCTTATTTGTTTATGTACTCTGTAATTGATACCATGTGGCGCCATATAAATAAAGGATAATAATAATAATAATAATAATAATAATAATAATAATAATAATAATAACTATGTAATTTCCACTGCTAGTTCAGATCCTGAAATGAAGAGTTAAGTGTAACATAGTAACATAGTAACATAGTATCTGAGGTTGAAAAAAGACAATTGTCCATCGAGTTCAACCTATTTGTGGTGTCCTATGCATGATGATTTGACTAAAATTTCTGACTGATGCTGCTGTCAGCCGTTGCATTTTATCCCTATTTATAGTAACTATAATGCATGACTATGCACCATACCCCTGGATATCCTTATCCATTAGGAATTTATCTAACCCATTCTTAAAGGTGTTGACAGATTCCACCATTACAACTCCCTCGGGCAGGGAATTCCAAACACGTATTGTCCTTAACGTGAAAAAGCCTTTACGCCGTATTGTGCGGAATCTCCTCTCCTCTAACCTGAGCGAGTGTCCACGAGTCCTCTGTGTTGATCTAACCAAAAACAGGTCCTGCACAAGCTCTGTGTATTGTCCCCTTATATATTTGTAGATGTTGATCATATCCCCTCTTAGTCTCCGCTTTTCCAATGTAAACATGCCTAGTCTTTAAAGCCTTTCCATGTATTCCATCGTCTCCATGCCCTTAATTAGTTTGGTCGCCCTCCTCTGTACCTTTTCTAGCTCCAGGATATCCTTTTTGTAGTACGGTGCCTAGAATTGTACACAGTATTCAATGTGTGGCCTCACTAGTGATTTATATAACGGGAGTATAATACTCTCGTCCCTAGCATCAATACCCCGTTTTATGCATGCTAATATCTTATTAACCTTCTTTGCTGCAATCCTACTTTGGGTACTACTGCATAGCTTGCTATCTATGAGGACACCTAAGTCCTTTTCCAGTACAGAATCCCCTAATTTTACCCCATTTAGTAGGTAGGTGTAATTTTTGTTCTTGTTACCACAGTGCATTACCTTACACTTGTCTCTGTTGAAGCGCATTCTCCATTTTGCTGCCCATGCTTCTAATTTAACTAAGTCGTTCTGAAGAGACTCGGCATCCTCCTCTGTATTTATAGCCTTACACAATTTGGTATCATCTGCACTGGAGTGTGAACAGAAGTCAAGGACCTAAACCGCTACATAGCATAAAACCGAAGAATGCCAGACAGGGAGATAGATGTTTTTTGCACAGATAAATCCTAAAGCAGAAAGAATAATAAATTTGCATTACTACAGCTTTTGCATATATGAATCCACTGCATAACACATTTGGGCTGTGTATAAAACACATTGCCTTGTGTACTGAATCAAATACAAATTATTATTCTCTCTGTCTTGTTTTTTACCTGCCCTGAATATGATTACTGAGTATACTACTAGTAATTAAATACTGGACTGTGCAGAAAGGGGCTTGTATATGACACAGCAAATTTATTATTAATTGTCACAAAATAACAGAGTGTACCGGGGAGAAGTAATGTAGAATCTGTAGCAGAAAATGATTTATATAAAACTTGAATAGATGAAATTCAATAACACAAAATGAATAAAGATTGTTTTATACTGAAGGATGGGCATATATTCCTCTCCTCTTCTGTAGTTTTGTATAAGTAACAGCATTTATAAGTAACCACAGGGGGGTGCTTCTATAATTATTGATTTACTCTTAAAACCATTCTTCTGAGCAATCCCAATTTCAATAGGGACAGTCTCTGTCTGAGTGTTTGTCCAACTGTAATGACTCAGACTGCATTTTCCCAACCAATGCTTACTTTGGAAGGTACAGTATGTACCAATAGTGGAACTTACAAGTGGTGACAGGGAGAGGCAGAGGCTGACAATGAGAGGCAGATGGTGGCAGGAGAAGCCAAGGGGAGAGGCAGTGGGTAACTGGGAAGGCAATGGGAGCAGAGAGAGGCAGAGAGGGTAATAGGAAGAATCAGTGAGTTGCAGGGACAGGCAGAGGAGGCAAAGAGCGATGGGGTGAGGGTGACAGCTAGGAGAGGGTGACAGTCAGTGACAGCAGGAGTCAGAGAGGGACTAGTTGGCCAAACACACAGTTCCGCATGGTGTGTCTGTCTCCCTAAGGTAAGGGAAAGTTCCCCCAAGGCAGTAGGGCTTATCCAGAGCTGTATCACAAGAAATGCCTATACCTCCTGACCTTCAACAAAACATTTTTTCTACTGTCTTCTTTATGGGCTGCTGGGCCTGGGCTCAGACTGGCCAGGGTTCTTCTTGCTACTCTGCATGCAGCCTTTGCTCCTCTTCTTGGAGTTAAAACATTGTGACGTCATGACATCTTATTCCCTGGCTGTCAATCACACCACCAGAACTACCCACCTCTCCACTCAGTGACAGCCTCTGTCAGGACTGTCAATTAGGCAGCCTGGCAGATACTTTGAATGGAGGGATAGTTGAGAACTGGGGACAGGACATCACATTCAGGCACACTGATCGCAAGTTATCATGTGCAACAAGCTTCCAGTGCCCCATTAAATTCCATATCGGAGGAGCATTTGGGTAAGAATCACTGCTGGTCTGGGCAGTCTTGGGCCGATTAGTACCCAGTGGTTTCCACCACTGGTATGTACATCCATTGCTTCTCTATATAGTACAGCAGCATTAAATGTGTGCTCCATGACCCGGTCACTTGTACACATGGCAGTTAAAGGATTACAGTATGGGGACAGGCACTAGATAAGGGACATACTAGTATTTTTCTTTTTAAGCCATTTGTTTATTGTAGAAATTTGATATGCAATAATGGGACACATAAAAAATCCAACTTTCAATACATATGCAAGAAAAAAAACCACAAACATGTCATATAGCATACAGTAAGTATACATAAGTATGCAGCAAGACAAAAAGTGCACTAAAACAATGTAGTTATCTCAAAGCTCAAAAGTTCTGTGAAGGGCCAATATATGTGCTGACCTTTCCCTGGGAGAAAGTCACCCAGGCACATAAAAGCAAAAGCACAAATAAGTAAATGTTCTGAAATGAGCCAACATTACATTGTGTGTACATTTTTTTTAGTGCTGAGATATCTGACATTTAGCAGAATTAAGAATATGACAAATGAGTTTCTAGGTGTCACGGACCTGGATCTAGACGGTTGGGTACTCGGGGATTCTTCTGATGGTCAGGAAGAGGAACAGTAGCTGGGTCAAAATAGAGATGGCTGGATGTAGGTCTTGCTCATGCAGCTTTGTTAGTAACTAACATCTGAGAACGATGCCTAAAGAACACTGAATGAAGAGATGAAATGATGACTTGATAATGATGGTGAAGGACTCAGAATTAAGAAATGAAATGATGATTTGAGAACAATGTTGAGGAACACTGAATGAAGAAATAAGTAATGACTGGTGAACGTTGCTGAAGAACACTGAATGAAGAAATGAGTGATGACTTTTGAATGATGCTGAAGAACACTGAATGAAGAAATGAATGATGACTTGTGAACGATGCTGAAGAAAACTGAATGAAGAAATTAATGATGACTTGTGAACGATGCTGAGGATCACTGCACGAAGAAACGAGGGGTGACTTGAGAGCAATGCTGAAGAACACAATGCAGAAATGAATTATGACTTGTGAATGATGCTTAAGAACACTGGATGAAGAAGCGAGGGGTGACTTGAGAGCGATGCTGAAGAACACTGAATAAAGCAATTCATTAAGTCCAGTGAGAGCTGGGAAACACACTGTAATGCTGGAAGCACTTAGAAAGCTGGATACACACTGTGATACTAGAACCACTTAGAGAGCTGGATACACACTGTAATGCTGGAAGCACTGGAACTCAGAGAGCTAGGAACAAACTTCCATAAACTGCAGCGTGAGCCTGGGGGTAGCTTATGCAGTGACGATACTCAGGCACTGGGTCTCTGCCCAGCACTTCCTTTTGAATCTTCCGCCTTGCTCCTACTGGTTGCTGGGGTCATGTGACGGCTGGGGACCACCATTGGACTATTCCCAGCACGTGATTGCCGGGAACAATGGCGGCGCCCCCGTACCGAGGACGACAGGGACCCCACTCCCCGCACCCCACAAGCGGTGCCACCCGGCACTGCCAGGAAGCAGTCCAGAGGAGAGCAGCGTGCACCAAACAACGGAGTGGTAAGTATGGTGGCTGCTGCTCCCAGACCCTGACAGTACCCCAAGTGGCTACTTGGAGTGGAAGATCCAGACTAATCGTGGTGCAGTGACATCTGCAGTATTCACCCAACTTCTCTCCTCAGGTACATAACCCTTCCATTGTGATGTGATGTGAATGAAGTGATGTAGCGTGGAGGTTATGGCAGGAACATCCTTTGTAGGAAAATGCAGTGATGTAGGAACACGTGGATGGAATTCATAATTGATGTAGAATGGACTCTCGCCAGTGGAAGTATGGTACTGATAATTATGGGCGAATTCTGCCCATGGCAACAACTCCACCCAGTCGTCCTGTGAAGGAGAGAGATAAATACGCAGAAAAGTCTCAAGATCCTGATTGACTCTTTTGGTTTGTCTGTTGGTTTGTGGGTGGTAGGCAGAGGAAGACTTGAGATTAATTTGTAGAGCAGTGCAGAGAGCTCTCCAGAATCTTGTAGTGAACTGAACCCCTCGGTCAGAGACCACCTCCTGAGGTAACCCATGTAATCGAAAATATTCCCGGATGAATAGTTGAGCCAACTTAGGAGCCATAGGTAGACCTGTTATTGGAATGAAATGTGCCATTTCCGAGAATCTGTCAATGATCACCCAGATGGCATTATATCCCCTAGAGAGGGGTAACTCAGTGATAAAGTCCATTGAGATATGGGTCCAGGGCCTTCTAGGAATGGGCAATGGGCAGAGCAACCCTGCAGGAGAAAGACAAGGGATTTTGTGTGTGGGTACATTGAGAACACGAACTGACGTACTCTTGGATATCTCTCTTCATGGTGGGCCACCAGCAAGTCCTTTGCAAAAACTCGAACATTTTCTGTACTCCTGGGTGACCGGAAAACTTGGAGATATGAGCCCACTGTAATAATTTTGGGCGAAGCTCAGCAGGAATGGACGACCTTCCTGGAGGAGGACCCAGAGAGGTGGGAGCTGCAGTGATGGATACTGGATTGAGAATTAGGCTTTTTTCAACCGAACTTTCTTCGTCAGAAGCGGTCAGGGAGCGAGACAACACGTCGGCTTTTACATTGAGAGTTCCAGCCTGATCCTTAATGATAAAGGTGAATCGAGTGAAAAAGAGTGCCCTTCTAGCTTGACGGGGGTTAAGGCATTGAGCGGTCTTGATGTAGAGCAAATTCCTGTGATCGGTGCAGATGGTAATAGGATGCTTAGCACCTTTCAGTAAATATCTCCACTCCTCCAGGGCAGATTTTATTGCCAAAAGTTCCTGGTCTCCTATGGAATAGTTTCATTCAGCAGGCGTAGATTTTCGGGAGTAATAGCCACACGGGGGTAATCTCCCATCCGAAGAGTATTGTGAAAGGACAGCTCCGACACCAACTGAGGATGCATCTACTTTCAGAACAAAGTACTTCACAAAATTAGGAGCAGACATACTGTAAATGCCGATTTCAAATGAGAAAACGCCTCTACGCCCTCAGCAGGCCATAGACTTGGGTTAAAGCATTTCCTGATCAGGGCGGTAATGGGTGCTACTATGGTGAAGAAACCTTTTATGAACTTCCTGTAGTAATTAGCAAAGCCCAGGAACCTTTGCCCCGCTTCAGGGAGAGTGGTAGAGTCCAATCCCGGATGGCTTTAATCTTTTCCGAATCCATACGAAGCTCTGTGCCCGAGATGATGTATCCGAGGAACGGAATTGATGGCACTTCAAAGGTGCATTTACAGAGTTTGCCATACAAACGGTTCTTACGGCAACAGTGAAAAAATTCCTTGACCTGCATCCTATATTCTGAGAGATTTCGGGAGAAGTTCAGAATGTCGTCCAAATAGACCACTATGCACTGGTACAGCATTTCACGAAAGATTTCATTCACAAATCCCTGGAAGACGACAGGAGCATTACTAAGCTCGAACGGCATTGCCAAATACTCATAATGCCCGTCCCTGGTATTCAAAGAGGTCTTCCACTCGTCTCCCTGTCTAATGCGTATGAGGTTATAAGCTCCCCTAAAATCAAGGTTCATGAAAACATGGGCTCCACGAACCTTATCAATCAGCTCCGTGATCAATGGCAACGGGTATCTATTCTTGATGCTGATATCATTCAAGCCACGATAGTCAATACATGGTCTTAATCACCCGTCCCTCTTCTTTACTAAAAAGAAACCAGCTGCAGCAGGAGAGGTAGAGGGGTGAATGAAACCTTTTTGGAGATTTGACTTGATATAATCTGTCATAGCTTGGGTCTCTGGCAAAGACAGGGGAAACGTGCGACTGTGGGGTGGCATCTTCCCAGGGATTAAATCTATTGGACAGTCCCAAGATCTATGGTGTGGCAATTGATCGTCAGCTTGCTCGGAAAACACGTCTGCATATTCCTGATAGGGCTCCGGAAGAAGTTCTTGGTCTGATTTGGAGGACACCCGAAGAGGGAAAACGGGCATGAGACAACCCGATTGACAGTAGGAGCTCCAGGATAAGATTTGTGTAGACTCCCAGTCAATGTGGGGGTTATGGATCTTGAGCCAGGATAGTCCGAGGACATGGTCATGAGAACCACTACAAACTCCAGATGTTCTAGATGTAAAGCTCCCACCTGCAGCTTTTTTGGAGTCTTCCCTCATGGTGACACTGGCGTTCTTCAGGGGACAAACAGGACCAATTGATTTGCATGGGTTCATCCTGACTTGGTGACGCAGCTTGCCTGGGAGGGAGAGGCTGGAATTTAGGCTGATCCATCTGGCTACGCTCACTACCACTGTCCCGCATGCGAAGATCCACTTTGACACAGAGCGAGATTAACTCTTCAAGTTGGTCAGCAGATCCCTGGTGACAAACTCATCCTTAAGACGATCTGACTGCCCGCTCCAGAAGGCGGCCCTGAGAGCGTTGTTTTTCCAGTGCAATTCCGACGCGATGGTCTGGAATTGAACTCCGTACTGCCCTATGCAACGGGAGCCTTGTCGAACACGGAGCAGTTCGGTAGAAGCTGCAGTGGACTTACCAGGCTCATAAAAAATTCTTCTGAAGGAAGTTATGAAGTTGATGTAATTGGAGACTAGTGGGTCTGAACGTTCCCACAATGGAGATACCCAATCCAACGCTGAACCCTCGAGTAGGGAAATGACTTTGGATTGATCCATAGGGAAGTTATGAGAAAGCAGTTCAAAGTGCACCTCACACTGGTTCAAGAACCCGGGACAATGTTTTGAATCTCCGTTATATTGGGATGGGGTAGGAAGCTGGAGAAGAGACCTAACCACTGCCGAAGGCTGGGCACTACTGGAGACTACTACTGGAGCGGAAACTGGAGCGGGGCCAGGAGCCGCCGAAGCCAATGTTGCTTGTATTTGATCCAGACGACCAGACAACTCCTGGAGCTACTGCATCACCTGACCATGTGCCGCCTCCTGACTCTGTACATGGGAAGCCAAACTCTGTATGGTGCTTACTTCCGCATTCCGATCCTCCGGGTCCATTGTGCCTGAGTAATCTGTAACAGACCTGGATCGAGAGGGTTGGGTACTCGGGGATTCTTCCGATGGTCGGGAAGAGGAACCATAGCTAGGTCAAAATAGAGATGACCAGATGTAGGTCTTCCTCATGCAGCTTTATTAGTAACGAACGTCTGAGAACAATGCCTAAAGAACACTGAATGAAGAGATGAAATGATCATTTGAGAACAATGCTGAAGGACTCTGAATTAAGAAATTAAATTATGATTTGAGAACGATGTTGTGGAACACTGAATGGAGAAAAAAGTGATGACTGGTGAACATTGCTGGAGAACACTGATAGAAGAAATGAGTGATGACTAGTAAACGATGCTGAAGAACACTGAATGAAGAAATGAATAATGACTTGTGAACGATGCTGAATAACACTGAATGAAGAAATTAATGATGACTTGTGAACGATAATGAAGAACACTGAATGAAGAAATGAATGATGACTTGTGAACGATGCTGAAGAACACTGGACGAAGAAACGAGGGATGACTTGAGAGCGATGTTGAAGAACATTGAATGCAGAAGTGAATTAAGTTCAGTGAGAGCTGGGAAACACTGTAATGCTGGAAGCACTTTAAGAGCTGGATACACACTGTAATGCTGGAAGCACTTAGAGAGCTGATACACACTGTAATGCTGGAAGCACTGGAACTCAGAGAGCTGGGAACACACTTTGATAAACTGCAGTGTGAGCCTGAGGTATGGTGGCCAATCCCGGGATCGGGATCGGCGGGATCCCGGGATTTAGGCCCAAAAATGGCCGGGATTGGAAGCTTCAATCCCGGGGATTGAGGGATCAGCGTTGAGCGTCCACAGGACGCTCAAACGATGCCTGGCTTCCTCCTTCCGGGTCCCTAGCGCAGCGTGAGAGGTCACGCTGCGCTGTCAGCTGCTGGTGGAAGCCGCCAGCAGCATTCACAGGATGTTCCCCTCCCGCCCGCCCCCGGTATATGGTGAGTTATATGTCCTGGGCGGGTGGGGCGGGGCGAGGGGGCGGCCACCTAGGTAAAAGGCAATCCCGGGTATCCCGGGAATCCCTGGATTGGCCATTTTTCAATCCCGATACCCGGGATTGAAAAAATGGCCCGGGATTGGCTTTCCTAGCCTGAGGGTAACTTATGCAGCGTCTCTGCCCAGCACTTCCTTTTGAATCTTCCGCCTTGCTCCTATTGGTTGCTGGGGTCATGTGACGGCCGGGGACCACCATTGGACTATTCCCAGCACGTGATCACCAGGAACAATGGCGGCACCCCTGGACTCAGGACGACAGGGATCCCACAAGCGGAACAACCCAGCGCGGCCAGGAAGCAGCCTGGAGGAGAGCGACGTGCACCAGCAGCACGTAGAGGAAGCCAACGGACCCTGACACTAGGTGAGTCTGAGAAGGAGAGAATACATTAAAGAATATGGTAGCTGGGCCCTAGTTATCTGAGAGGTACAGTAAAGTTGTGTATTTATTTCCAAGGTGGAATACTGTATTTTTAGGACAGGTTAAGAAAATGTGGGTCATAGGGCCAAATGTGCTAAGCCTTTAATTTTTTGGTGATAAAGTACCAACCAACCAGCTCCTGCCATTTTTCAATCCCATCTTCTGACATGGCAGATAGGAGCTGATTGGCTGAGTGAACGTTATAACTTTTCAGGGCTTAGCACATCTCCCCCATAGTACCTAACACAGCATCTCCAACATTGGGGGTAATTCTGAGTTGATCACAGCAAGATCTTTGTTAGCAGTTGGGCAAAACCATGTGCACTGCAGGGGAGGCAGATGTAACATGTGCAGAGAGAGTTAGATTTGGGTGTGGTGAGTTCAATCTACAATCTAAATTGCAGTGTAAAAATAAAGCAGCCAGTATTTACCCTGCACAGAAACAAAATAACCCACCCAAATCTAACTCTCTCTGCACATGTTATATCTGCTCCCCCTGCAGTGCACATGGTTTTGCCCAACTGCTAAAAAATTTCCTGCTGCGATCAACTCAGAATTACCCCCATAAATTCAAAGTGGAAGAGAAGTTTTTGTGCAAATGTGTGAGGTACCAATGCTTATTTTTTTATATATATATTTTATTTTAACGTTGTTAACATCAAAAACTGTAGCAAATGAAATCCTCAGACACAAAACAGTAAAATAACATTAACATCAGTGAAAACTACTGAAAGTGGAATAATGTTTAAGTACACAAGCCCCAAGCTACATGAATGCCCACAGCAGCATATAGATGCCATCTTAAGCACATATACAGCAGAGACTGCCATAAAACACAAGTGAAGGCAGCACAGAGTGTTTCCACTTTCCAGTTCAGTGTAGCAGTAGCAGATTAGAGCATAGAAGCAGCACAATTATGGGGGTAATTCCAAGTTGATCGCAGCAGGAATCTTTTTAGCAGTTGGGCAAAACCATGTGCACTGCAGGGGAGGCAGATATAACATGTGCAGAGAGAGTTAGATTTGGGTGGGGTGTGTTCAATCTGCAATCTAATTTGCAGTGTAAAAATAAAGCAGCCAGTATTTACCCTGCACAGAAACAAAATAACCCACCCAAATCTAACTCTTTCTGCACATGTTATATCTGCCCTCCCCCCCCCCCCTGCAGTGCACATGGTTTTGCCCAATTGCTAAGAAACTTGCTGCTGCGATCAACACAGAATTACCCCCTATGTCTGAAAGAAGCATGCATACGGGAGGGTTTATCAAGCTACAGTAAAAGGTGCAGCAAATTATACAACCTGGAAGTTTGCTTTGGAAATGCAATTAAAGCATGAGATATTGACAAAACTCACAGTACATAATGGTGACAGTCCAAACTAGTGATGTGCACCGGAAATTTTTCGGGTTTCGTGTTTTGGTTTTGGATTCGGTTCAGCGGCCGTGTTTTGGATTCGGACGCGTTTTGGCAAAACCTCCCTGAAATTTTTTTGTCGGATTCGGGTGTGTTTTGGATTCGGGTGTTTTTTAAAACCCTCAAAAACAGCTTAAATCATAGAATTTGGGGGTCATTTTGATCCCATAGTATTATTAACCTCAATAACCATAATTTCCACTCATTTCCAGTCTATACTGAACACCTCACACCTCACAATATTATTTTTAGTCCTAAAATTTGCACCGAGGTCGCTGGATGGCTAAGCTAAGCGACCCAAGTGGCCGACACAAACACCTGGCCCATCTAGGAGTGGCACTGCAGTGTCAGACAGGATGGCAGATTTAAAAAATAGTCCCCAAACTGCACATGATGCAAAGAAAAAAAGAGGTGCAATGAGGTAGCTGTGTGACTAAGCTAAGCGACCCAAGTAGCCGACACAAACACCTGGCCCATCTAGGAGTGGCACTGCAGTGTCAGACAGGATGGCAGATTTAAAAAATAGTCCCCAAACAGCACATGATGCAAAGAAAAAAAGAGGTGCAATGAGGTAGCTGTGTGACTAAGCTAAGCGACCCAAGTGGCCGACACAAACACCTGGCCCATCTAGGAGTGGCACTGCAGTGTCAGACAGGATGGCAGATTTAAAAAATAGTCCCCAAACAGCACATGATGCAAAGAAAAAAAGAGGTGCACCAAGGTTGCTGGATGGCTAAGCTAAGCGACCCAAGTGGCCGACACAAACACCTAGCCCATCTAAGAGTGGCACTGCAGTTTTCTAGCAAGAGTTTTCCATCCTCATGTGAATCTGAACCACTAGCCATGAACATAGGCCAGGGCCTCAGCCGCTCCTTGCCACTCCGTGTCGTAAATGGCATATTGGCAAGCTTATGCTTCTCATCAGATGCTTTTAATTTAGATTTTTGGGTCATTTTACTGAACTTTTGTAGTATACCTGACGACACAGAGGTAGAGCAGTGGACTACTGTACCGTACTGCTATATATATATATATATATATATATATATATATATATATATATATATACTGGTGGTCAGCAAAATTCTGCACTGTCCTCCTACTGTATACTGCGCACAACTAAAATGCAGCACAGGTATGGATGGATAGTATACTTGACGACACAGAGGTAGGTAGAGCAGTGGACTACTGTACCGTACTGCTATATATATATATATATATATATATATATATATATACTGGTGGTCACAGCAGAATTCTGCACTGTCCTCCTACTATACTGCGCACAACTAAAATGCAGCACAGGTATGGATGGATGGTATACTTGACGACACAGAGGTAGGTAGAGCAGTAGACTACTGTACTGTACTGCTATATATATATATATATATATATACTGGTTGTCACAGCAAAATTCTGCACTGTCCTCCTACTATACTGCGCATACCTATAATGCAGCACAGGTATGGATGGATAGTATACTTGATGACACAGAGGTAGGTAGAGCAGTGGACTACTGTACCGTACTGCTATATATATATATATATATATATATATATATATACTGGTGGTTACAGCAAAATTCTGCACTGTCCTCCTACTATACTGCGCACAACTAAAATGCAGCACAGGTATGGATGGATAGTATACTTGACGACACAGAGGTAGGTAGAGCAGTGGACTACTGTACAGTACTGCTATATATATATATATATACTGGTGGTCACAGCAAAATTCTGCACTGTCCTCCTACTATACTGCGCACATCTAAAATGCAGCACAGGTATGGATGGATAGTATACTTGACGACACAGAGGTAGGTAGAGCAGTGGACTACTGTAACGTACTGCTATATAATACTGGTGGTCAGCAAAATTCTGCACTGTCCTCCTACTATATACTACTCTACAATGCAGCACAGATATGGAGCGTTTTTCAGGCAGAGAACGTAGATATTTTCAGCACACTGAGTACAGATATTTGCAGCACACTGAGCACAGATATTTGCAGCACACTGAACACAGAAACTGAGAGAACGCTGCACGTCCTCTCGCTATCATCTCCAATGCATGAGTGAAAATGGCGGCGACGCGCGGCTCCTTATATAGAATACGAATTTCACGAGAATCCGACTGCGGAATGATGACGTTCGAGCGCACTCGGGTTAACTGAGCAAGGCGGGAGGATCCGAGGCTGCCTCGGAACCATGTAAAATGGGTGAAGTTCGGGGGGGGTTCGGATCTCGAGGAACCAAACCCGCTCATCACTAGTCCAAACCAAGATAACATAGAGATAGTCATGGGTATTATTGATTTAAGAGTAGAGCAACATGCTCACTCTATAATACATGGGAAGGTGTCAGCACTGCAGGCAGCATACCAGGATGGAGGTCTTAAGATAAGAATAAAGATGGAGGTCTCATGATAAGAATACACTTAAGATAAATATTGTAGAACAGCTATTTATGTAATAACAGTAGTATGAGTAACTATATTAACATAATGATCTCAGGTTCTCAGCAACTAACATCTGTTGGAGTGCAAGTAGATGATGTAGAGACAGTTATAGCAATGTTGCAGAACTTAGCAAAATTTACCATAGACACATTCAAAGTAAAGTTACTACAGTTCCAAGAATGTTTTCCCTGTAAGTCAAATGCTGACACTACTGTATTGTATACAAAACAAATCAGAAAATTCAAGTTTAAGTGCTACAATTGTTGCAAGATTGGTCACAAAGCAATTGACTGCAAGCAAAACAATGGGCCTAGGGGGTCATTCCGAGTTGTTCGCTCGTTATTTTTTTCTCGCAACGGAGCAATTAGTCGCTAATGCGCATGCGCAATGTCCGCAGTGCGACTGCGCCAAGTAAATTTGCTATGCAGTTAGGTATTTTACTCACGGCATTACAAGGTTTTTTCTTCGTTCTGGTGATCGTAATGTGATTGACAGGAAGTGGGTGTTTCTGGGCGGAAACTGGCCGTTTTATGGGTGTGTGCGAAAAAACGCTACCGTTTCTGGGAAAAACGTGGGATTGGCTGGAGAAACGGAGGAGTGTCTGGGCGAACGCTGGGTGTGTTTGTGACGTCAAACCAGGAACGAAACTGACTGAACTGATCGCAGATGCCGAGTAAGTCTGGAGCTACTCAGAAACTGCTAAGAAGTGTCTATTCGCAATTCTGCTAATCTTTCGTTCGCAATTTTGATAAGCTAAGATTCACTTCCAGTGGGGGTTATTCCGAGTTGTTCCGAGGCGCCGGGGAAACCCGTGAGTGAAACTGTAAAAACATAGGCCCTCATTCCGAGTTGTTCGCTCGCAAGCTGCTTTTAGCAGCTTTGCACGCGCTAAGCCGCCGCCTACTGGGAGTGAATCTTAGCTTATCAAAATTGCGAACGAAAGATTAGCAGAATTGCGAATAAATATATAAATCTCTAATAACTAGAGACAAACATAAGAAACACTGGTTTAAAATTCAATTCGTAGATTTAATATCAATTTAAACACACATATAGCATAGTAAAAACTCAATTGAGTATCTATATAAGCTGACACTTCAATAAGCTCATAAAAGTGCACATAACTATATTTAAAAGTTCAAAGACAGATTCCAATCGTGATCTACAGCAACAGAAATCAGATGGTAGTTGTCGGTCAAAGCTTAATTAGCAATCCAGGGTTCCTTTTAACTGCCTTTCAGCTGTAATTATGTCCTCCAAGTGCGCAGATGATTAGAGAGCATAGAATGGTTTTATGATAATTCAGATTAGTGCTCTATAGCGGTTCAAGTATCCGTTTAGTATAATCACACAGACAATGCATAAGATGGAATTACCAGACCAGGCTGTCACGGAAATTTCTCCACCAAAATGCTAGTATTTTTCAAGCTGACACTGCATGGATATTTAACAGTGTTGGACCCAGCAGTCAAGATGTCCCGGGAGGGCTCGCCGGATGTGGCGGTCACGGCGTTCGGTCCTCACAGCTGGTAGACGCACTGAAAGGTTTGCACATGGAGGAAATGATTGGCAGGGAACCAGGCTGGCTGTACACGGTGCACAGTGGAGCGTCCTCTACGCGTTTCTCCGCTCTAGTGGTAAGCAGTTTCCTCAGGAGGTTTCCTCATTAACCTCCTGAGGAAACCGCTTACCACTAGAGCGGAGAAATGCGTAGAGGACGCTCCACTGTGCACCGTGTATGCTACAGCCAGCCTGGTTCCCTGCCAATCGTTTCCTCCATGTGCAAACCTTTCAGTGCGTCTACCAGCTGTGAGGACCGAACGCCGTGACCGCCACAACCGGCGAGCCCTCCCGGGACATCTTGACCGCTGGGTCCAACACCGTTAAGTATCCATGCAGTGTCAGCTTGAAAAATACTAGCATTTTGGTGGAGAAATTTCCGTGACAGCCTGGTCTGGTAATTACATCTTCTGCATTGTCTGTGTGATTATACTAAACGGATACTTGAACCGCTATAGAGCACTAATCTGAATTATCATAAAACCATTCTATGCTCTCTAATCATCTGCGCACTTGAAGGACATAATTACAGCTGAAAGGCAGTTAAAAGTAACCCTGGATTGCTAATTAAGCTTTGACCGACAACTACCATCTGATTTCTGTTGCTGTAGATCACGATTGGAATCTGTCTTTGAACTTTTAAATATAGTTATGTGCACTTTTATGAGCTTATTGAAGTGTCAGCTTATATAGATACTCAATTGAGTTTTTACTATGCTATATGTGTGTTTAAATTGATATTAAATCTACGAATTGAATTTTAAACCAGCGCTCCTTATGTTTGTCTCTAGTTATTAGAGATTTATATATTTATCTTATCCTGACATCCAGTTGTCTTATAGGAGCTGCTATTGGAAGTTATTTATTACATGTATTGACAAAAGATAAAACCCTTTTTGTTCCGTGTGTTTACAGGTAGATATATTTGCTTTTGTGCGCCCGATCAAATATTCATATACACCCAAGTAACGTTGAGTGTATATTGAAAACTATATTTGTAGAATTGCGAATAGACACTTCTTAGCAGTTTCTGAGTAGCTCCAGACTTACTTGGCATCTGCGATCAGTTCAGTCAGTTTCGTTCCTGGTTTGACGTCACAAACACACACAGCGTTTGCCCAGACACTCCTCCGTTTCTCCAGCCACTCCCGCGTTTTTCCCAGAAACTGTAGCGTTTTTTCGCACACACCCATAAAACGGTCAGTTTCCGCCCAGAAACACCCACTTCCTGTCAATCACATTACGATCACCAGAACGAAGAAAAAACCTTGTAATGCCGTGAGTAAAATACCTAACTGCATAGCAAATTTACTTGGCACAGTCGCACTGCAGACATTGCGCATGCGCATTAGCGACTAATTGCTACGTTGCGAGAAAAAAATAACGAGCGAACAACTCGGAATGACCCCCAGTAGGCGGCAGCTTAGCGTGTGCAAAGCTGCTAAAGGCAGCTTGCGAGCGAACAACTCAGAATGACCCCCCTAATTCAGAGTTGATCATAGCAGCAAATTTGTTAGCAGTTGGACAAAACCATGGGGGTCATGATTTAATTTGAGTTTGTATTTTTCTTCTAATTGTTGTCCCGGGAATTTATCTTTTGTCCCCCATATTTTTTAAACCAGGCCTGGCCCAAGAGCCCAGTGCTGGTTGTCTAAATATGGGCAACTCCAGTCAATTTTTCCTCGGTGTTTAAACAGCCAGGAACGGCTCAAAGAGCCCGAGGCTGGTTATGCTTAGGAGGAGGGACCCCACGCAATTTTTTTTAACACTTTTAACTCTTTTAATACTGTACACAATGAAGCCCTGCATGGATCTCACTGATCCGGCCGGGCTTCATTGTGTTATGTCCAGCAGTGTTTTACTCATCACTCCCATAAAACACTGCCTGACAATACGAATATTGACATCGGAAAATATAAAAAAAACAAAACTTGGCAGCTTAGTAAATTCCCGAAAATGATTACAAAAAGTTGCAGAAAAATACGTTCGATAAAATTTGAGTTAAACTTCCACCAATTCGGCAGAAACACGAATCTTAGTAAATATACTCCATAGTCACTGGAGATCTGGCATAGAAGAGTTGGTCATTTTAGGTATATTACAGTGTTGAAAAGCTATGGAATGAGGTGGGCACAGTAATGTCAGTGACTAACACAGAGAAACCCAAATGTGAGAGCTGCATGTTTGGAAACAAAGCTACCAGTCATGCCCCAAGTCAGCAAGCAGAGCTACAATACATTTTGTAAAATTTAAAGATGACTTCAGAAGAACGACACTCTTGTACTTCTTCAGAGAGAAATCTTAAGTAGCAAATCAACCCTGAGTTCTGACAATAGTGGAGAATAACTAACCAGAGAGGTGGAATTATTCTGAAGAAAATATGGAATAGGGCATTAATTGAACACATGCTCCAAACACACATCCAGAAGCTTTGGACAGAAAAGCCTGTGGTCAGGTTCGTCAAACGCTGGACAAGTGAAGCAAAGGCCAAACTCCTCTCCTTAGGGGTCCCAGAATCAACATGCTTCTGGATCATCGACTTCCTGACAGCAAGGAAACAGGTGGTGAAAGCTGGGCATTCACGTCTAGTGGGCACATGATCAGAACGGGGGCCCCTCAAGGATGTGTGCTCTCCCCCCTGCTCTTCTCTATATATAACAATGACTGCACCTCGGCCGATCAATCAGTAAAAATTATAAAATTTGCAGACGACACCACCGTCATTGGCTTAATTAAGGACGAAGACGAATATGCATACAGATGAGAAGTAGAACGGCTAACACAGTGGTGCAGCAGGAACAACTTTGACCTAAGTCCCCTCAAAACAGATGATATGGTGATGGACTTCAGAAGGAAATCCAATGCCATGCAACCACTTGTAATAGCCGATAGCGTGGTTTTGTGGGTCGACTCAAAAATTTCCCGAGACCTCAAATAGGGACCAAACATAAGCACTATCACAAAGAAGTTACAGCAGCAGATGTTCTTTCTTTGGCAACTCAGGAAATTCAACATCCTGCAGAAGCTGCTGCTCATCTTCTACACAGTGAATCGGTCCTATGGTATGTTCCTCGATCACAGTCTGGTATGGAGCTGGCAAATGAGAGTGACAGACATAGGCTGCAAAGGGTGGTGAAGACAGCTGAAAAATTTGTTGGGGCTGACCTCCCTCCCATCCAGGAATTATACCAATCAAGGGTCAGGAAGCGAGCGGAGAAAATTGTGGCAGATATGCAGCACCCAGGTCACAAACTGTTTGAACCACTTCCATCAGGCGCTACAGGTCCATTCCCGCAAAGTCGACCAGATCCATTAAAAGCTTCTTCCCACCAGCTGTCCACCAGCTGAACAATATATAAAAAGTCTAACATGTATAATATGTATAATATGTCTAATATGTCGAGTCTATCGTACAGTTGCAATTAGTGATGAGCGGGTTCGGTTCCTCGGAATCCGAACCCCCCCGAACTTCAGCCTTTTTACACGGATCCGAGGCAGACTCGGATCTTCCCGCCTTGCTCGGCTAACCCGAGCGCGCCCGAACGTCATCATCCCGCTGTCGGATTCTCGCGAGGCTCGTATTCTATCGCGAGACTCGGATTCTATATAAGGAGCCGCGCATCACCGCCATTTTCACACGTGCATTGAGATTCATAGGGGAGGAGGTGGCTGGCGTCCTCTCCATTTAGATTAGAAGAGAGAGAGTGAGAGTGAGACACTTGATTTACTGGAGCTTAGGAGTACTCAGAGAGTGCAGAGTTTACTAGTGACTGACCAGTGACCACCAGTGCAGTTTTTTTATTATATTATTATTTAATATAATCCGTTCTCTGCCTGAAAAAAAATGATACACAGTGACACAGTAACAGTATACCATATCTGTGCTCAGCCTCAGTGTGCTGCATCATCTATGTATATCTGACTGTGCTGAGTGCTCAGTGCTCACACAGCTTAATTGTGGGGGAGACTGGGGAGCAGTAGCAGGAGTACATATTATTTAACAGTGCACACTTTTGCTGCCAGAGTGCCACTGCCAGTGTGACTGACCAGTGACCACTGTCTGACCACCAGTATATTGTGATTGTCTGCCTGAAAAAGTTAAACACTCGTCGTGTGGTGTTTTTATTCTATAAACGCATTCTGCTGACAGTGTCCAGCAGGTCCGTCATTATATAATATATACCTGTCCGGCTGCAGTAGTGATATATATATATTTTTTATATCATTATCATCCAGTCTATATTAGCAGCAGACGCAGTACGGTAGTCCACGGCTGTAGCTACCTCTGTGTCGGCAGTCGCTCGTCCATCCATAATTGTATACCACCTACCTGTGGTGTTTTTTTATTTCTATCTTCTTGATACTACTAGTAGCTTACTTTAGGAGTCTGCAGTGCTGCTGACAGTGTCCAGCAGGTCCGTCATTATATAATATATACCTGTCCGGCTGCAGTAGTGATATATATATATATTTTTTTTATATCATTATCATCCAGTCTATATTAGCAGCAGACGCAGTACGGTAGTCCACGGCTGTAGATACCTCTGTGTCGGCAGTCGCTCGTCCATCCATAATTGTATACCACCTACCTGTGGTGTTTTTTTTTTTTTCTATCTTCTTGATACTACTAGTAGCTTACTTTAGGAGTCTGCAGTGCTGCTGACAGTGTCCAGCAGGTCCGTCATTATATAATATATACCTGTCCGGCTGCAGTAGTGATATATATATATATTTTTTATATCATTATCATCCAGTCTATATTAGCAGCAGACGCAGTACGGTAGTCCACGGCTGTAGCTACCTCTGTGTCGGCAGTCGCTCGTCCATCCATAATTGTATACCACCTACCTGTGGTGGTTTTTTTTTTTCTATCTTCTTGATACTACTAGTAGCTTACTTTAGGAGTCTGCAGTGCTGCTGACAGTGTCCAGCAGGTGCGTCATTATATAATATATACCTGTCCGGCTGCAGTAGTGATATATATATATTTTTTATATCATTATCATCCAGTCTATATTAGCAGCAGACGCAGTACGGTAGTCCACGGCTGTAGCTACCTCTGTGTCGGCAGTCGCTCGTCCATCCATAATTGTATACCACCTACCTGTGGTGTTTTTTTTTTTTTTCTATCTTCTTGATACTACTAGTAGCTTACTTTAGGAGTCTGCAGTGCTGCTGACAGTGTCCAGCAGGTCCGTCATTATATAATATATACCTGTCCGGCTGCAGTAGTGTTATATATATATATTTTTTATATCATTATCATCCAGTCTATATTAGCAGCAGACGCAGTACGGTAGTCCACGGCTGTAGCTACCTCTGTGTCGGCAGTCGCTTGTCCATCCATAATTGTATACCACCTACCTGTGGTGTTTTTTTTCCTATCTTCTTGATACTACTAGTAGCTTACTTTAGGAGTCTGCAGTGCTGCTGACAGTGTCCAGCAGGTCCGTCATTATATAATATATACCTGTCCGGCTGCAGTAGTGATATATATATATTTTTTATATCATTATCATCCAGTCTATATTAGCAGCAGACGCAGTACGGTAGTCCACGGCTGTAGCTACCTCTGTGTCGGCAGTCGCTCGTCCATCCATAAGTATACTAGTATCCATCCATCTCCATTGTTTACCTGAGGTGCCTTTTAGTTGTGCCTATTAAAATATGGAGAACAAAAATGTTGAGGTTCCAAAAATAGGGAAAGATCAAGATCGACTTCCACCTCGTGCTGAAGCCGCTGCCACTAGTCATGGCCGAGACGATGAAATGCCAGCAACGTCGTCTGCCAAGGCCGATGCCCAATGTCATAGTACAGAGCATGTAAAATCCAAAACACCAAATATCAGTAAAAAAAGGACTCAAAAATCTAAAATAAAATTGTCGGAGGAGAAGCGTAAACTTGCCAATATGCCATTTACCACACGGAGTGGCAAGGAACGGCTGAGGCCCTGGCCTATGTTCATGGCTAGTGGTTCAGCTTCACATGAGGATGGAAGCACTCAGCCTCTTGCTAGAAAAATGAAAAGACTCAAGCTTGCAAAAGCACAGCAAAGAACTGTGCGTTCTTCGAAATCACAAATCCACAAGGAGAGTCCAATTGTGTCGTTTGCGATGCCTGACCTTCCCAACACTGGACGTGAAGAGCATGCGCCTTCCACCATTTGCACGCCCCCTGCAAGTGCTGGAAGGAGCACCCGCAGTCCAGTTCCTGATAGTCAGATTGAAGATGTCAGTGTTGAAGTACACCAGGATGAGGAGGATATGGGTGTTGCTGGCGCTGGGGAGGAAATTGACCAGGAGGATTCTGATGGTGAGGTGGTTTGTTTAAGTCAGGCACCCGGGGAGACACCTGTTGTCCATGGGAGGAATAGGGCCATTGACATGCCTGGTGAAAATACCAAAAAAATCAGCTCTTCGGTGTGGAAGTATTTCAACAGAAATGCGGACAACATTTGTCAAGCCGTGTGTTGCCTTTGTCAAGCTGTAATAAGTAGGGGTAAGGACGTTAACCACCTCGGAACATCCTCCCTTATACGTCACCTGCAGCGCATTCATCATAAGTCAGTGACAAGTTCAAAAACTTTGAGCGACAGCGGAAGCAGTCCACTGACCAGTAAATCCCTTCCTCTTGTAACCAAGCTCACGCAAACCACCCCACCAACTCCCTCAGTGTCAATTTCCTCCTTCCCCAGGAATGCCAATAGTCCTGCAGGCCATGTCACTGGCAATTCTGACGAGTCCTCTCCTGCCTGGGATTCCTCCGATGCATCCTTGCGTGTAACGCCTACTGCTGCTGGCGCTGCTGTTGTTGCTGCTGGGAGTCGATGGTCATCCCAGAGGGGAAGTCGTAAGCCCACTTTTACTACTTCCACCAAGCAATTGACTGTCCAACAGTCCTTTGCGAGGAAGATGAAATATCACAGCAGTCATCCTGCTGCAAAGCGGATAACTGAGGCCTTGGCATCCTGGGCGGTGAGAAACGTGGTTCCGGTATCCATCATTACTGCAGAGGCAACTAGAGACTTGTTGGAGGTACTGTGTCCCCGGTACCAAATACCATCTAGGTTCCATTTCTCTAGGCAGGCGATACCGAAAATGTACACAGACCTCAGAAAAAGACTCACCAGTGTCCTAAAAAATGCAGTTGTACCCAATGTCCACTTAACCACGGACATGTGGACAAGTGGAGCAGGGCAGGCTCAGGACTATATGACTGTGACAGCCCACTGGGTAGATGTATGGACTCCCGCCGCAAGAACAGCAGCGGCGGCACCAGTAGCAGCATCTCGCAAACGCCAACTCTTTCCTAGGCAGGCTACGCTTTGTATCACCGCTTTCCAGAATACGCACACAGCTAAAAACCTCTTACGGCAACTGAGGAAGATCATCGCAGAATGGCTTACCCCAATTGGACTCTCCTGTGGATTTGTGGCATCGGACAACGCCAGCAATATTGTGTGTGCATTAAATATGGGCAAATTCCAGCACGTCCCATGTTTTGCACATACCTTGAATTTGGTAATGCAGAATTATTTAAAAAACGAGAGGGGCGTGCAAGAGATGCTGTCGGTAGCCAGAAGAATTGCGGGACACTATCGGCGTACAGGCACCACGTACAGAAGACTGGAGCACCACCAAAAACGCCTGAACCTGCCCTGCCATCATCTGAAGCAAGAAGTGGTAACGAGGTGGAATTCAACCCTCTATATGCTTCAGAGGTTGGAGGAGCAGCAAAAGGACATTCAAGCCTATACAACTGAGCACGATATAGGAGGTGGAATGCACCTGTCTCAAGCGCAGTGGAGAATGATTTCAATGTTGTGCAAGGTTCTGCAACCTTTTGAACTTGCCACACGTGAAGTCAGTTCAGACACTGCCAGCCTGAGTCAGGTCATTCCCCTCATCAGGCTTTTGCAGAAGAAGCTGGAGACATTGAAGGAGGAGCTAACACAGAGCGATTCCGCTAGGCATGTGGGACTTGTGGATGGAGCCCTTAATTCGCTTAACAAGGATTCACGGGTGGTCAATCTGTTGAAATCAGAGCACTACATTTTGGCCACCGTGCTCGATCCTAGATTTAAAACCTACCTTGGATCTCTCTTTCCGGCAGACACAAGTCTGCTGGGGTTCAAAGAACTGCTGGTGACAAAATTGTCAAGTCAAGCGGAACGCGACCTGTCAACATCTCCTCCTTCACATTCTCCCGCAACTGTGGGTGCGAGGAAAAGGCTCAGAATTCCGAGCCCACCCGCTGGCGGTGATGCAGGGCAGTCTGGAGCGACTGCTGATGCTGACATCTGGTCCGGACTGAAGGACCTGACAACGATTACGGACATGTCGTCTACTGTCACTGCATATGATTCTCTCCCCATTGAAAGAATGGTGGAGGATTATATGAGTGACCGCATCCAAGTAGGCACGTCAGACAGTCAATACTTATACTGGCAGGAAAAAGAGGCAATTTGGAGGCCCTTGCACAAACTGGCTTTATTCTACCTAAGTTGCCCTCCCACAAGTGTGCACTCTGAAAGAGTGTTTAGTGCCGCCGCTCACCTTGTCAGCAATCGGCGTACGAGGTTACATCCAGAAAATGTGGAGAAGATGATGTTCATTAAAATGAATTATAATCAATTCCTCTGTGGAGACATTGACCAGCAGCAATTGCCTCCACAAAGTACACAGGGAGCTAAGATGGTGGATTCCAGTGGGGACGAATTGATAATCTGTGAGGAGGGGGATGTACACGGTGATATATCGGAGGATGATGATGAGGTGGACATCTTGCCTCTGTAGAGCCAGTTTGTGCACGCAGAGATTAATTGCTTCTTTTTTGGTGGGGGTCCAAACCAACCCGTCATTTCAGTCACAGTCGTGTGGCAGACCCTGTCACTGAAATGATGGGTTGGTTAAAGTGTGCATGTCCTGTTTATACAACATAAGGGTGGGTGGGAGGGCCCAAAAACAATTCCATCTTGCACCTCTTTTTTCTTTCATTTTTCTTTGCGTCATGTGCTGTTTGGGGGGTGTTTTTTGGAAGGGCCATCCTGCGTGACACTGCAGTGCCACTCCTAGATGGGCCAGGTGTTTGTGTCGGCCACTAGGGTCGCTTAGCTTACTCACACAGCTACCTCATTGCGCCTCTTTTTTTTCTTCTTTGCATCATGTGCTGCTGTTTGGGGAGTGTTTTTTGGAAGGGCCATCCTGCGTGACACTGCAGTGCCACTCCTAGATGGGCCAGGTGTTTGTGTCGGCCACTAGGGTCGCTTAGCTTACTCACACAGCTACCTCATTGCGCCTCTTTTTTTCTTTGCGTCATGTGCTGTTTGGGGAGTGTTTTTTGGAAGGGCCATCCTGCGTGACACTGCAGTGCCACTGCTAGATGGGCCAGGTGTTTGTGTCGGCCACTAGGGTCGCTTAGCTTACTCACACAGCTACCTCATTGCGCCTCTTTTTTTCTTTGCGTCATGTGCTGTTTGGGGAGTGTTTTTTGGAAGGGCCATCCTGCGTGACACTGCAGTGCCACTCCTAGATGGGCCAGGTGTTTGTGTCGGCCACTAGGGTTGCTTAGCTTACTCACACAGCTACCTCATTGCGCCTCTTTTTTTTCTTCTTTGCGTCATGTGCTGCTGTTTGGGGAGTGTTTTTTGGAAGGGCCATCCTGCGTGACACTGCAGTGCCACTCCGAGATGGGCCAGGTGTTTGTGTCGGCCACTAGGGTCGCTTAGCTTACTCACACAGCTACCTCATTGCGCCTCTTTTTTTCTTTGCGTCATGTGCTGTTTGGGGAGTGTTTTTTGGAAGGGCCATCCTGCGTGACACTGCAGTGCCACTCCTAGATGGGCCAGGTGTTTGTGTCGGCCACTAGGGTCGCTTAGCTTACTCACACAGCTACCTCATTGCGCCTCTTTTTTTCTTTGCGTCATGTGCTGTTTGGGGAGTGTTTTTTGGAAGGGCCATCCTGCGTGACACTGCAGTGCCACTCCTAGATGGGCCAGGTGTTTGTGTCGGCCACTAGGGTCGCTTAGCTTACTCACACAGCTACCTCATTGCGCCTCTTTTTTTCTTTGCGTCATGTGCTGTTTGGGGAGTGTTTTTTGGAAGGGCCATCCTGCGTGACACTGCAGTGCCACTCCTAGATGGGCCAGGTGTTTGTGTCGGCCACTTGGGTCGCTTAGCTTAGCCATCCAGCGACCTCGGTGCAAATTTTAGGACTAAAAATAATATTGTGAGGTGTGAGGTGTTCAGAATAGACTGAAAATGAGTGGAAATTATGGTTATTGAGGTTAATAATACTTTGGGATCAAAATGAACCCCAAATTCTATGATTTAAGCTGTTTTTTAGGGTTTTTTGAAAAAAACACCCGAATCCAAAACACACCCGAATCCGACAAAAAAAATTCGGTGAGGTTTTGCCAAAACGCGTTCGAACCCAAAACACGGCCGCGGAACCGAATCCAAAACCAAAACACAAAACCCGAAAAATTTCCGGTGCTCATCACTAGTTGCAATGTGCAGTATGAACTCATACGTGTAATATTTTGTAATGTACAGTAAGCTACGTTTTTCCACCCTTCTTATTAGTGATGAGCGGGTTCGGTTCCTCGAGATCCGAACCACCCCGAACTTCACCCATTTTACACGGTTCCGAGGCAGCCTCGGATCTTTCCGATTTGCTCGGTTAACCCGAGCGCGCCCGAACGTCATCATCCCGCTGTTGGATTCTCGCGAGATTCGTATTCTATATAAGGAGCCGTGCATCGCCGCCATTTTCACTCGTGCTTTGGAGATGATAGCGAGAGTATGTGGCTGCGTTCTCTCAGTTTCTGTGTTCAGTGTGCTGCAAATATCTGCTCAGTGTGCTGCAAATATCTGTGCTCAGTGTGCTTGCAAATATCTGTGCTCAGTGTGCTGAAAATATCTACGTTCTCTGCCAAAAAAACGCTCCATGGGGTAAATTTACTAAGGTCCCGATTTTGACCGAGATGCCGTTTTTTCTTCAAAGTGTCATCTCGGTAATTTACTAAACTCAAATCACGGCAGAGATGAGGGCATTCGTATTTTTTTGGAAGTAGTTGTAAAAAAATCCGAATGAATACACCATCGGTCAAAATACGCCAGCAAATTAGTAGAACTCGGTAATTTACTAAAAAGTGCAAATCTCCAAAGAGGAAAACACTGCCGTGAAAAATTACAAATCGCAAAAAAGTGCTAAAAAAAAGCAGACCTGCTTTTTATATTCGTGATTGCATAGGCATGCAGGGATCCATGAGATCCGTGCATGTCTATCAGTGGGAAAGGGTGGGAAAGTGGTTTTTTAAAAATAAAAAAATTGCGTGGGGTCCCCCCTCCTAAGCATAACCAGCCTCGGGCTCTTTGAGCCGATCCTGGTTGCAGAAATATGGGGAAAAAATTGACAGGGGTTCCCCCATATTTAAGCAACCAGCATCGGGCTCTGCGCCTGGTCCTGGTTCCAAAAATACGGGGGACAAAAAGAGTAGGGGTCCCCCGTATTTTTAAAACCAGCACCGGGCTCCACTAGCTGGACAGATAATGCCACAGCCGGGGGTCACTTTTATATAGTGCCCTGCGGCCGTGGCATCAAAAATCCAACTAGTCACCCCTGGCCGGGGTACCCTGGGGGAGTGGGGACCCCTTCAATCAAGGGGTCACCCCCCCCCAGCCACCCAAGGGCCAGGGGTGAAGCCCGAGGCTGTCCCCCCCCATCCAATGGGCTGCGGATGGGGGGGCTGATAGCCTTTTGTGATAATGAAAAGATATTGTTTTTAGTAGCAGTACTACAAGGCCCAGCAAGCCTCCCCCGCATGCTGGTACTTGGAGAACCACAAGTACCAGCATGCGGCGGAAAAACGGGCCCGCTGGTACCTGTAGTACTACTACTAAAAAAATACCCAAAAAAAGACAAGACACACACACCGTGAAAGTAAAGATTTATTACATACATGCACACAAACATACATACATACTTACCTTATGTTCACACGCAGGTCGGTCCTCTTCTCCAGTAGAATCCAAGGGGTACCTGTTGAATAAATTCTACTCACCAGATCCAGGGTCCCAGGGTCCTCGGGGCAACCATTTGTAATCCAGGTACTTGAATAAAATAACAAAACGGATACCCGAGCCACGAACTGAAAGGGGCCCCATGTTTTCACATGGGACTCCTTTCCCCGAATGCCAGAAACCCACTCTGACTTCTGTCTAAGTGGGTTTCTTCAGCCAATCAGGGAGCGCCACGTTGTAGCACTCTCCTGATCGGCTGTGTGCTCCTGTACTGAGTGACAGGCGGCACACGGCAGTGTTACAATGTAGCGCCTATGTGCTCCATTGTAACCAATGGTGGGAACTTTCTGCTCAGCGGTGACGTCACTTTAGGTCAACCGCAGGGCAGAAAGTTAACTCTCTTTTTTCGAGGTTCATAGGGTCCACAGAGCGCCCACCCTGACGCACCTGGCCTCTCTGGGTTTTTGTGGCATTAGTCACTCGTACCTTTCTACTGTCTGTGAGAATATGTTCTTATGTGTACAATATCTTTCTTTTCTCCTATCCACTTCCTGCTTTGGGCTTGTTACTAAAACTGACCTGCCTGATCATGGAGGCAGGGTTATGGGGAGAGGAGCCAAACATTCTGGTAAGCTGGAAAGCTTAACTGTTTGGTGCCTGGACTCTCATACAGAACCTACAACCCCGATGTTCTCCCTGTGGACCCTATGTGGACCCTATGAACAAAGGTAAGTGTACCATACCTCTTGTTATCTAGGCCTGTATCCTTCAGCATACCACTTGCTTTCTCAACTAGTGTATGGTTTACCTGTTCACTTTTACCATTTGTCACAGTCCTGCCTATTAACTTTGTGACTTACCTCTGCATTCTGCCCTGCAGTCTTCCAGAATGTGCTGAGTGGTCTCATCTGCATACATGCTGCAGCATGTGTCTTCAAGGTTAGCTGCTGATTGTACACCTGTAAGCTATTGTGTGTGAAGCCTGCAGACTCCTGATTAGCAGAGTTTATATCCAGCTGAAAGTGCTGGACCTGAACTGCAGAGTTCATGTGATTGTGTTGTTTCCATTCCCCTTTGCAAGTTTTTAGTATGCCGAACACTAGCGTTCCCTCCAAAACTGGTTCTGGGAGCAGCCATGACAGTACAGGTCAGCTGACCAGTCAGGATACACTCGGGAGTCAGTCAGTTTTCAAATGACTCATCTGACCAATCCCAGAGCACCCAGTGGTATAAAGATCCTTCTGATGCACTTCCTGGTCATCAGTGCTTTGTTGTCTATTGTCCTCCTGAGGCTCCTGCTGAGTGTTTCTCTATCTGGCATTCTGCCTATGGTGCTGCATAGCTGGTATTGCTCTGCCTTCCTACATCTAAGTCTCAGTAGCTAGTCGCAACCCAACATTTCTGGATAGCTGATACTCCACCTCATCCAAGCATATAAGTCAAAGTAGCTGGTTGTAACCCAGCAATCCTGTGTAGCCAGTACTACTTGGCACCACGGCAATCCTGCATAGCTGGTACTGCACCGCATCCCAGCATCTAAGTCTAAGTAACTGGTCACAACTAGTGATGTGCACCGGACATTTTTCGGGTTTTGTGTTTTGGTTTTGGATTCGGTTCCGCAGCCGTGTTATGGATTTAGACGCATTTTGGCAAACCTCCCAGAAAATTTTTTGTCGGATTCGGGTGTGTATTGGATTCGGGTGTTTTTTAACAAAAACCCCTCAAAAACAGCTTAAATCATAGAATTTGGGGGTCATTTTGATCCCATAGTATTATTAACCTCAATAACCATAATTTCCACTCATTTCCAATCTATTCTGAACACCTCACACCTCACAATATTAGTTTTAGTCATAAAATTTGCACCAAGGTCGCTGGATGGCTAAGCTAAGCGACCCAAGTGGCCGACACACACACCTGGCCCATCTAGGAGTGGCACTGCAGTGTCAGACAGGATGGCAGATTTAAAAAATAATCCCCAAGCAGCACATGATGCAAAGAAAAAAAGAGGTGCAATGACGTAGCTGTGTAACTAAGCTAAGCGACCCAAATGGCCAACACAAACACCTGGCCCATCTAGGAGTGGCACGGCAGTGTCAGACAGGATGGGAGATTTAAAAAATACTCCCCAAACAGCACATGATGCAAAGAAAAAAAGAGGTGCAATGAGGTAGCTGTGTGACTAAGCTAAGCGACCCAAGTGGCCGACACAAACACCTGGCCCATCTAGGAGTGGCACTGCAGTGTCAGACAGGATGGCAGATTTAAAAAATAGTCCCAAACAGCACATGATGCAAAGAAAAAAAGAGGTGCAATGAGGTAGCTGTGTGGCTAAACTAAGAGACCCATTTGGCCGACACAAACACCTGGCCCATCTAGGAGTGGCACTGCAGTGTCAGACAGGATGGCAGATTTAAAAAATAGTCCCCAAACAGCACATAATGCAAAGAAAAAAAGAGGTGCAATGAGGTAGCTGTGTGGCTTCGCTAAGCGACCCAAGTGGCCGACACAAACACCTGGCCCATCTAGGAGTGGCACTGCAGTTTTCTAGCAAGAGGATGAGTGCTTCCATCCTCATGTGAATCTGAACCACTAGCCATGAACATAGGCCAGGGCCTCAGCCGTTCCTTGCCACTCCGTGTCGTAAATGGCATATTGGCAAGTTTACTCTTCTCATCAGATGCTTTTAATTTTGATTTTTGGGTCATTTTACTGAACTTTTGTAGTATACTTGACGACACAAAGGTAGAGCAATGGGCTACTGTACCGTACTGCTATATATATACTGGTGGTCACAGCAACATTCTGCACTGTACCCTCCTACTATATACTGCGCACAACTAAAATGCAGCACAGGTATGGATGCATAGTATACTTGACGACACAGAGGTAGAGCAGTGTACTACTGTACCGTATTGCTATATATATACTGGTGGTCACAGCAACATTCTGCACTGTCCCCTCCTTTTTTTAAATCTGCCATCCTGTCTGACACTGCAGTGCCACTCCTAGATGGGCCAGGTGTTTGTGTCGGCCACTTGGGTCGCTTAGCTTAGTCACACAGCTACCTCATTGCACCTCTTTTTTTCTTTGCATCATGTGCTGTTTGGGGAGTATTTTTTAAATCTCCCATCCTGTCTGACACTGCCGTGCCACTCCTAGATGGGCCAGGTGTTTGTGTTGGCCATTTGGGTCGCTTAGCTTAGTTACACAGCTACGTCATTGCACCTCTTTTTTTCTTTGCATCATGTGCTGCTTGGGGATTATTTTTTAAATCTGCCATCCTGTCTGACACTGCAGTGCCACTCCTAGATGGGCCAGGTGTGTGTGTCGGCCACTTGGGTCGCTTAGCTTAGCCATCCAGCGACCTTGGTGCAAATTTTATGACTAAAACTAATATTGTGAGGTGTGAGGTGTTCAGAATAGATTGGAAATGAGTGGAAATTATGGTTATTGAGGTTAATAATACTATGGGATCAAAATGACCCCCAAATTCTATGATTTAAGCTGTTTTTGAGGGGTTTTTGTTAAAAAACACCCGAATCCAATACACACCCGAATCCGACAAAAAATTTTCTGGGAGGTTTGCCAAAATGCGTCTAAATCCATAACACGGCTGCGGAACCGAATCCAAAACCAAAACACAAAACCCGAAAAATGTCCGGTGCACATCACTAGTTGTGACCAGTTACTTAGACTTAGATGCTGGGATGCGGTGCAGTACCAGCTATGCAGGATTGCCGTGGTGCCGAGTAGTACTGGCTACACAGGATTGCTGGGTTACAACCAGCTACTTTGACTTATATGCTTGGATGAGGTGGAGTATCAGCTATCCAGAAATGTTGGGTTGCGACTAGCTACTGAGACTTAGATGTAGGAAGGCAGAGCAATACCAGCTATGCAGCACCATAGGCAGAATGCCAGATAGAGAAACACTCAGCAGGAGCCTCAGGAGGACAATAGACAACAAAGCACTGATGACCAGGAAGTGCATCAGAAGGATCTTTATACCACTGGGTGCTCTGGGATTGGTCAGATGAGTCATTTGAAAACTGACTGACTCCCGAGTGTATCCTGACTGGTCAGCTGACCTGTACTGTCATGGCTGCTCCCAGAACCAGTTTTGGAGGGAACGCTAGTGTTCGGCATACTAAAAACTTGCAAAGGGGAATGGAAACAACACAATCACATGAACTCTGCAGTTCAGGTCCAGCACTTTCAGCTGGATATAAACTCTGCTAATCAGGAGTCTGCAGGCTTCACACACAATAGCTTACAGGTGTACAATCAGCAGCTAACCTTGAAGACACATGCTGCAGCATGTATGCAGATGAGACCACTCAGCACATTCTGGAAGACTGCAGGGCAGAATGCAGAGGTAAGTCACAAAGTTAATAGGCAGGACTGTGACAAATGGTAAAAGTGAACAGGTAAACCATACACTAGTTGAGAAAGCAAGTGGTATGCTGAAGGATACAGGCCTAGATAACAAGAGGTATGGTACACTTACCTTTGTTCATAGGGTCCACATAGGGTCCACAGGGAGAACATCGGGGTTGTAGGTTCTGTATGAGAGTCCAGGCACCAAACAGTTAAGCTTTCCAGCTTACCAGAATGTTTGGCTCCTCTCCCCATAACCCTGCCTCCATGATCAGGCAGGTCAGTTTTAGTAACAAGCCCAAAGCAGGAAGTGGATAGGAGAAAAGAAAGATATTGTACACATAAGAACATATTCTCACAGACAGTAGAAAGGTACGAGTGACTAATGCCACAAAAACCCAGAGAGGCCAGGTGCGTCAGGGTGGGCGCTCTGTGGACCCTATGAACCTCGAAAAAAGAGAGTTAACAAAGGTAAGTCTACCATAACTCTCATTTTCTTCTTCAGGATTCATAGGGCTCCACAGGGAGAACATCGGGGATGTCCTAAAGCAGTGAGCCTGAGAGAATAACAGAATCCTGCATCCAAAGAAAGCATCCTGGAATGCAAATGTGAGAATCGAAGTCCATGTAGGGGACTTACAGATGTGTCCTCTTTCATCCTTGCTGCAGCCCTTCAAGTCGATAGCGAAGAGCACCTTTTTTGCATCTTTTGCCATGAAAATGCATCTTAGATGTAAAGTAATGCACAAGCAGCTTCTGCTGATTAAAATTATATACTGCATGCCTATATTCTTTGTGTAATAGCGGCACTATCTACATACAAAACATTACAGGAAAACACTGTAGCATACCATTTTGTATGCAAATACAGTCGCAGTTACACACAGAATATAGGCATGCTGTATGTCATTTTAATCAACAGAAGCTGCCTGTGCGTCCTATTGCATTACATTGCTGAGACACATTTTTTCGGAAGAAGACACACAAAAAAACACGCTCTGTGCTACTGAGTAACACGGCACTCGCGCTATGTGTAAAGCGACCTGTAGAACATGGAGCAAAGTTGTAAGGGGACACATCTGTACATAATTGCTCAGGAGACGCCCCATGGGGTGCCGCCCATGAGGGACCAACAGATCTAGTAGAATGGGCAGAAATTGACGTTGGGACAGGCAAATCAGCTTGCTTGTATGCTTGTGCAATAACCATTCTAATCCATCTGGCCAGCATCTGCTTGTTAGCTGGCCAGTCACGCTTGTGAAATCCATAAAGTATATACATATACTGTAGAGAGTCAGATTTTCTGATTGAACTGGTTCGGACTATGTAGCTAAGCAGGGCATGTACTACATCAAAAGATCGTTCTTTTGCTGAAAGATCTGGTGAGACGAATGCCGGGACTATAATTTCCTAATTAAACTGAAACCTAGAGACCACTTTAGGTAGACACCAAGTAGAAATGTGCGGCGGGCGCTTTTCGTGTTTTGTGTTTTGGTTTTGGATCTGGAACCCCGCTCGTGTTTTGGTTTTGGATCTGGACCCCCCCTTGTGGTTTGGATCTGGATTGGTTTTGCCAAAACCACCCTTTGGGGTTTTGGATCTGGATGATTTTTGAAAAATAACATAAAAATAGCTAAAATCACAGAAATTGGGTGTCATATTGATCCTACGGTTTTATTAACCTCAATAACATTCATTTTCACTAATTTCCAGTCTATTACGAACACCTCACAATATTGTTTTTAGGCCTACAAGTTGCACCGAGGTTGCTGGATGACTAAGCTAAGCGACACAAGTGTGTGGCACAAACACCTGGCCCATCTAGGAGTGATACTGCAGTGTCAGATAGGATGGCAGTTTTAAAAAATATGCCCCAAACAGCACATAAAGCAAAGAAAAAAAGAGGTGGACCGATGTCACTGGATGGCTAAGCTAATCGAACAAGTGAGAGGCACAAACACCTGGGCCATCTGGAGTGGCACTGCAGTGGCAGACAGGATGGCAGTTTTAAAAACTAGTCCCCAAACAGCACATGATGTAAAGAAAAAAAGAGGTGCACCAAGGTCACTGGATGGCTAAGCTAAGCAACACAAGTGTGAAGCAAAAACACCTGGCCTTCTGGAGTGGCAGACAGGATGGCAGTTTTAAAAACTAGGCTCAAAACAGCACATGATGCAGAGAAAAAAAGATGTGCACCGAGGTCGCTGGATGGCTAAGCTAAGCGACACAAGAGTGAGGCACAAACACCTGGCCCATCTAGGAGTGTCACGCAGTGGCTGAATGTCGAAAGTGGCTTTCAATTTTTCGGGCCACCGACAGCATCTCCTGCACGCCCCTGTCATTTCTTTAAAAATTCTGCACCACCGGGGGGTGAGGTGGACATGCTGTACGAGAGCCTGAGGTGGACATGCTGTACGAGAGCTCCCTGCTCGGCCTGCTCTATTAACAATAGCCCCGTACAGCATTTTATTATTGGGGGCCCCCAAGCCACCATATAGGATCTCCTGTATCTGGGACCCTGTTGTGAGACCAGGTTGTGGAGCCGGGGAGTGCTCTACGTACTTCCATGTGTTGCGGCCTTGTGTCCCTTCACAAGCCGGATACTTGCATTCCCACAGTGACCGACGTGAACGCCCGCTGCTCTGTGACCTGCCATGACTTCACCTGGGATGCCACCCAAGACCCCCCTGCTTACCCACGGCCATCTAACCTCAGAGAGCGGGGTCCCGTGTGCCCAGAGGATTGCGCTGCGGAGGCCTGGAGCGGAAAGAGGGGTGAGCTGACCCAGAGTCCCTGCATGCGACGGCCATCTTGGGCAACAGTACCCAGAGGTACTGACTACCACATGTGGCCTGCTTTCGCCTGGCATGCTGGAGCCCCCTGAAGCAGCCGTATCTGGACCCTTCCAGCTACACTTACCAGCGGGCACCTGCTTGTCCACAGAGTGGGGCTCTGAGTGAAGGGAGCTCTTGCCGGCAGTAAGGAGAAGTAAGATGCTGGTCTACGAAGGGCTGCCCCTGCATAGAAAAGCTCCGGGCGCACTGGGGTGAGGCGGCCAGCTTAGGTGTGGCACCCAGGTGGAGTGTAGACCATAAAAAAGAAAATGTACAAGTGTACCCCCTGGCACTAATTAAAATGGCTGTTTACAGTAAAATTTTAGTACATCCGTCTGTATGCAGCTCACTCTAATAAAAGGGACTTCTCTACCCTTTCAAACTATCTATCAAAAAACAAACATAAAATGCAGACAGCGCTCACAGACTCTATTAAAAAGATTTTTATTTTTATTTTATACTCCTTTCTTTTGCCTCCAAAACCAAACCTATCTATACTCGTAGCAAATTACTACTGACTCAACATGGCAAACATGTAACAATTTATCACTAGCACAATAAAGACTTTAGATGTCTCATTACATAGCATTAAAAGAGATTTCACCTTGTATCTTAAACAAAATAGCAATTAGAGTTATATTATTATCAATAATACAGATGAATATTAGTATTAGTAGCCGGTTAGCATTATAAACTCTTCTTTACAAGGAATAAACGAACGTTCAGTATTACTATGCAGCTGGTGTTAGTAGCGGATTTCTCTCCGTCTGCAGTTCATTAGTAGATTAGCATGCAAAGCTTCAAAGCAGTTATGTCCTGATTCAGATGTTTATCATGCGAAGCAACTGAAGATGTTATAAACGTTCAGTGTTCCTATGTAGCTGATATCACTATAAATGCAGGATTTCTCTGCTTCTACAATTTAATGATGGATTATCATGCAGACATTTGAAGCAGATTTAGCCTGCAATATCAGACTTATTCATGCAAACCAATATTCGTTTAAAACATGGCCATGTTAGTCTTTATAAATTAAAACTCCTTTCTCCTGGGTTGTGGGTCTTTTTAACTCCCGGCTCTGGTGCTTGAATAACCTTCTCGGCAAGCCTTATCTGGAGATCCAAGACGAATTGCCCAGTGATGAATCGAGTTGTATTCCGTGACATAGAAAGGTTGGAGGTATTTAGGATCCTTAAAATGCATTTCTCCGCCTGCATATAAAATCAGCGGATTCCTCAGCCCTTTCTATATCACGGAGTACAACTCGATTCATCACTGGGCAATTCTGGATCTACACCTCCGTTACTGCCTTCTCCCTCCACAGATTTGATAAGCGACTCTGACGCCATAACTGTGGGTACGATGAATTTGCTTATGTCTCAGTTCAAAACTGAAATGGCGGCTGAATTTCGCTCCACACTGCAGGCATGCCAACAATCCATTGATGAGATTGGGGATCGAACCAGCCATTTGGAAATGGAGGAAGTTGTTGGGTCACATAACAAATTAATTGACTGTCATGACGCTCTTGAGGCTGAAGTACATAGTCTCAGAGATAAGCTCACCCTGGAAAACAGATCATAACGTAGTAACCTCAAATAACGTGGAGTTCCAGAAGTTGTGTCGAACAGTAGTCTTCACGATTACGCTGTCGATCTGTTTAAACATCTTTTGCCATGAGCTTCTTCGGCTGATCTCCTTATTGACAGAATTCACAGTCTTCCTAAAGCCAAGGCTGCTCCGGACAATGCTCCTAGGGATGTCCTTATGAAAATGCACAATTTCCATATTAAAGAAGCAATTCTGAAAGCGGCTAGATCCTCTTCAGATACATCCACGGCCCTTGAGGACCTACAGTTGTTCGATGATTTGTCCCAAGCCACCCTCTTCCAGAGATGTTAAGTTCAGCCTGTTACATTGGCCTTGAGGAAGGCTAATATATCGTATTGCTGGGGATTTCCAACCAAACTTCTCATTGCGCGTGAAGGTTCCACAGTCATTGTCAAAAATGCAGAAGTAGGATCAAAACTCTTGGAACTTTGCAAGTTTCTCCAAAGGCCCCGCCCCTACCCATCGACTCCAGCAGGACTGGTCCACAGTGGGGTAGGCAGCATGTTTAGGTTGTTGCTTAGCACTCTGTTGCTGCTTAGTTCTCTGCATGTGTGCTCAATCTGCGATTATTATATTAAATTCTGTTACCCGCTTCCAAACGGGAAGTTGAGAATGTAAGCAGATATACGGACCTGTTACTGTTGATTTGTTGTTTCAACTGCATTGACCTTCTTTTTTCTTAGGTTTACCATATTTGATGTTCTTAAAACCACTTAACTGACGATTTTTCCCTTCAAAAGCATTAACAACATTGTGTTTTAAAATGTATTTTATTTACTAAAGTTGAAAAAGTATTTTTTTAAATATTTAAACATTATATTATGCACATTTGCAGAACGGATCTCCTCATCAAAAATGGGGGGACAGGGTGGGACGGCACAATTGCATGAAATCTGACCATGCCAGTTAAGTGGGTAATGTTATGTTTATATGCTGCAGGTTTGTTGTCGCTCCAGGCTCCTTACGAGTTGCTCCCGCTCCTTTGTTTAGCATTTTACGATGCTCCTCGATATTAAGTTCAGTAGGGGAGATTGTTGGGGGCTGCTTGGGAGGTGTCTGGATTGGCGGGGAATCTAGTTTGTTTTGGAGTTGGGATTGTAGGTGGGTGAATGACCACTACCCCCCTGCTGTTGTACATAGATGCTGAGATAGGGCATCTGGCTGTGGTCTCAAGGGAGACCAGTTAAGTTGTTTAGTATGTTTTGTTTCTTCCCATTCTTTTTTTGCATTTGTTTTTGTGTTATTTTTTTTTTTCTTTTTATGAGCCACCCCATATTTTGTCTTGTGACAGGTACACACCACACAGGTATTGGAATATCTCCGTACCCGTTGGGTTTATTACTTGAACCATGGTAATTGTCCTTTCAATTAATGCTAAGGGGCTGAATTCCCCTCATAAGAGAAAGTTGGCCCTTAATTACTTTCATAAGCAGAAAGCGCATATTGTGGCTATACAGGAAATGCATTTTCAGTATCAAAACCCCCGTGCTTCACTAACACCACATACCCCCACTGTTTTATGGCTAATAGCCCTGTTAAAAAAGCAGGAGTGGCCCTTCTTATTGCTCAGAATTGCCCGTTTGTCTTATCGTCCCAACATACAGACCCTGATGGAAGATATTTACTGTGAATAGGTCACCTGGAAAATGTTGAGACTACCATTGCCTGCTGCTATGCGTCCAACACTAAACAAATTTCTTTCTGTAGAAAGTTCTTCCACATTCTCCAGGAAAAGCCAAAAGGTGCTGTTTTACTCCTTGGCGACTTCAATCTAGCTCCAGATCCTAGTATTGATATGTCTAACCCACCTATAGTGCCCCACCTGGTTAAACCACGTGACCCTTCAGGTTCCTTTAGACACTTATTGGCGGAGTATGGATTGTACGATGCTTGGCGAGTCAAACACCCTTCGGTGCGAGATTACATCTTTTATTCTCATGTGCAAAGGTCGTACTCCCAAATTGATTTGGCCATTGTGTATAGATGGACGCTAGCCTCGATGAACAAGATCGATATCTTGCCTATGTCATGGTCGGATCATTCCCCCCTACTTATTAAATGGGACATCTCCTCTCATTCAGTCACCCCTGGTCCCTGGAGACTGGGCTCTCACCCACTGATGCAACCGCAAGGACCCCAAGCGGTACAGAACTCTTTGGTGTTATATTTAGACACTAATCATCCATCACATACCTCTATTTTCACCAACTAAAATAATAATAATAATAATAATAATAATAATAATTTTATTTATATAGCGCTCTTTCTCCAATAGGACTCAAGGCGCTTAACAGATACATAGCATAATATAGTACAGAAAATAATGAAGTACATTTTCATAAAATACAGAAGCATGAAGATACTAAAAGGGACACTATGGAAATGCTTTAGTAAACAGAAAAGTCTTGAGTCTACTTTTGAAGGATTCTATAGTTGGGGCCTCTCGCACTGTGCGGGGAAGTGAGTTCCATAGAGTCGGAGCCGCATGACTAAAAGCTCGACCCCCAGATGAATTACGGTAGATTCTAGGTACTGCTAAAAGTCCTTCATCTACAGATCGCAGTAATCGAGTGGGGCAGTATGGGGTCAGAAGCTGTTTCAGGTACCTTGGGCCTTGGTCATGTAATGCTTTGAAACTCAGTAAGCCAATCTTGAAGATGATTCGCCATCTTACAGGCAGCCAGTGAGGGGAGTAGAGGATGGGTGTTATGTGGCTAGAACGGGGCTGGTTGGTTAATAGCCTGGCAGCTGTGTTTTGCACTAGCTGTAAGCGTTGCAATTCTTTTGCTGGTAGACCAAGGTAGAGGGCATTACAGTAGTCTAAACGAGATGATACAAATGCATGTATGACTTTTGGCATGTCATCTGAGGGAATTAAGTGCTTGATTCTGGCTATGTTCCTCAGGTGAAAGAATGAGGATTTGATTGTGGCTGATATCTGATGTTTAAGTGTCAAGCCACCATCCAGGACAACGCCAAGATTCCGCACACGATCACTGGTCTGTAATTCTGAATCCCCCAGTGAAAGTCCAGTTGGTTGGCTATGCTGCAGTCTTGTCCTTTGATGTTGCGGTCGTATCAAAAGGACCTCTGTTTTATCCGGGTTCAGTCGCAGCCAACTGGCGTTCATCCACTCCTGTAGTTCAGCTAGACAGCCATTTAGGGTTGCTATTGGGTTATCAGTGCCCGGAGCAAAGGACAAGTACAGTTGTGTATCATCTGCATAGCAGTGGTAGACCAGGCCATGGCGCCTGATTATTTCGCCCAATGGGAGCATGTATACTGAAAAAAGCATGGGGGATAGTATAGAACCTTGTGGGACACCACATGGCAATGGCACTAACCAACTAAGTTCACTAAAAGCAGTAGTAAGATGTTCAGCGATACAAATCGCAGCTAAGCTAAAGCGATAATTCAAACAACAACATGCCTACGCTGAGCTAGAGGTTGCTACTTTAGAGAAGGCTCATAAAGTGAACCCTTCCAATCGAGCTATCTTTACCCGTCTTCTAGAGGCTCGTGATTCTTTTTCACTCGCTGAAGTTCCCTGTAACATTCAGAGGCTTAATCAAAGATACCATACTTTAGGCAATAAAACAGGTCGACTCTTGGCCCGTAACCTTTGTGGCCGCAGAGCAAGGGAGTGAATACAGGCAGTGTATACCTCTAATGGCACCAAAGTCATCGATCCTACTGGAATAGCCAACACATTTGCGGAATATTATTCCCAGACCTATAACTTGAAAGATGATCCCAATACCCCCCAGCCAGATCCTGCAGAGATCTCTAAGTTTCTTCGGGATCTACACTTAAAATCTCTATCAGCTCAAGATACTGATTTTCTTAACTTCCCATGGACTCTTGAGGAAGTGGAGGCAGCCATAAGCTCCCTACCTCTAGACAAAGCCCCCAGCCCTGGTGGTTTTCCCTCTAACTTTTATCAGCAATTTAATAATACCCTAGCCCCAGTCCTACTAAATGTCTTTAATGAAGCCTCTACTAATTCTTGCTACCCTAAAGAAATTCTGGAGTCCCAAATTGTAACAATTCCGAAACCCGGTAAAACACCCACAACTGTCCAAAATTACCGTCCCATCACTTTACTTAACATTGATGTCAAACTCTTTGCGAAACTAATTGCAAATAGGCTTGCTCCTCTTCTACCTAGTTTAATCGACCCAGACCAAGTTGACTTCGTCATTGGTAGACAAGCTTCTGATAACACGAGGAGAGTGATAGATATAATTGAATATTGCCAATTGTCAGACCAGCCTTCAATGCTTCTTTCCCTTGATGCTGAGAAATCATTCGATAGGCTACAATGGAATTAAATGCTTTAGACATTACAGCGGTTTGGTATTTAAGGTAATTTTGTAAGTTCAATTTTGGCTTTATACTCCTGTCTGTCAGCTAAGGTGTTCACCAATGGGTGCTACTCTACAAGATTTGACAAAACCAATGGGACCCGGCAGGGTTGCCCTTTATCCCCGTTGATCTTTGACTTAGCGGGTGAGCCATTAGCGGAATGTATCAGAAAAGATCCCTCGATCATGGGTCCCATCATAGGAGGGATATAACATAAAATAAGCCTGTTCGCTCATGACATCTTACTATGTCTTCTGCGACCAGAACTTTCCCTCCCCCAATTACACTCCGTGCTTGACTCTTACTCCAAACTTAATACCAATAAATCCGAGGACCTCCCCCTTAATATAGCTAACAGTGTAGTTCATACCTTGAAATCTACGCTTGGCAATCTAGGTCCCTTAGATACTTGGGAGTTAATCTTTCTGGAGAAACAGATCTTCTGAAATAAGAAGCTGGCTTTACGCGTACTGTCCCAAATCTCCGTTCCCTGACTGCCCTCCTAAAATCCTCCCTCTCCTCATTCACACCAAGTCTAGTCGGGGAAATTTCTCCAGATGGTATAGGTATTTATACTAGAATTTACGAATCCTAATTTTACTTCCTAGGGTAAGTGGGAGAAAGATATGGCTAATGTTTTTACTGCAGGGGTGTGGACAAGTATCTATCAATCCTGTTTTAAAATTTCACGATGTGTTAGTCACTCGGAAATGTTTTTTAAACTAATACATAGGGCATATTTTACTCCAGACCGTCTTCATGAAATTTGGCAAAACGTCTCTCCTAATTGTTGGAGGGGTTGTGGACAGATAGGGAGCATTATGCATATTTTTTGGACATGCCCAATCTTACAACCTCTTTGGAGTCACATCTTTGATTTAAGGAGGTCATTCCGAGTTGTTCGCTCGCAAGGCGATTTTAGCAGAGTTGCTCACGCTAAGCCGCCGCCTACTGGGAGTGAATCTTAGCATCTTAAAATTGCGAACGAAGTAATCGCAATATTGCGATTACACACCTCGTAGCAGTTCTGAGTAGCTTCAGACTTACTCGGCATCTGCGATCAGTTCACTGCTTGTCGTTCCTGGTTTGACGTCACAAACACACCCAGCGTTCGCCTAGACACTCCTCCGTTTCTCCGGCCACTCCTGCGTTTTTTCCGGAAACGGTAGCGTTTTTTCCCACACGCCCATAAAACGGCCTGTTTCCGCCCAGTAACACCCATTTCCTGTCAATCACATTACGATCGCCAGAACGATGAAAAAGCCGTGAGTAAAATTACTAAGTGCATAGCAAATTTACTTGGCGCAGTCGCAGTGCGAACATTGCGCATGCGCATTAAGCGGAAAATCGCTGCGATGCGAAGATTTTTACCGAGCGAACAACTCGGAATTAGGGCCTAATTTCAGAAGTACTAGGTTATGCCATTCCATTGGATCCCCTTCTAGAATTATTATATTATTCCCGATTACATGTGGCCGCCTCAGATAACTACTTGATAGGACACATTTTGATAGGCTCGAAGGCGTCTATAGCCCAGTTCTGGAAATTGATGAAAATTCCTGATATCCTAACCATCAAAACCAAAATCCACAAGCACTATAATTTTGAGACAGCTGGTAGCTTATACACCCCTTCCACCTCTCCCATTTCTAACAAATAACTTAAATGGTCTGACTATGTGAAGCGTTATGACTCCTCCTGGTCACAAAAAGTGACTGTTCACCTTGGGAGTCTAGACTCACCTCCTTTAGGCTATAGCTTTTATCTATATTTATACTGGGTGTTTCCTGTCATTAGAAATCTACATTTTCATTCTTTGGTGATATGTATGAGATTCACATATTTTGGAATGTACGAACTTACGTTTGTTTGTTCTACCTACGTGTGATATACCTGTCAACATGTTTGGCTTCCTTGCCATCTTTATTTTGTTTGCGTACCATCACTGTTTATATTTTTTCTGCTATTTGTTTCAGTTTGTGTGGTTTTTTTTTTTGTTCTTTAATTTTCATATCTTCTATCATGGATGTTATCCCTAAACACTCAATAAAGATTATTATATATAAAAAAAAATCTGCGCCACCAAATTAATTGTATGTGCAAAACATGGGATGTGCTGGAATTTGCCCAGATGTAATACACGCACAATATTGGTGGCACAGGAGAGTGTACCCCTAAACAACACACACGGCAAAGCCTGTAAAAATAATTTGGAAAATAACCCATTTATTTGGACGCAGTTATATAACAATATTGGTGGCACAGAAGAGCGTACACCTAGACCACACACACACACACACACACACACACACACACACACAAACACACACACACACACACACACACACACACACACACACACACACAGCAAAGCCTATAAAAATAATGTGGATGATAATAATAACAACCCCTATATTTGGATGGAGTTATATAATAATAATTAGAGATGTGCACCGGAAATTTTTCAGGTTTTGTGTTTTGGTTTTGGATTCGTTTCCACGGCCGTGTTTTGGATTCGGACCCATTTTGGCAAAACCTCCATTAAAATTTTTTGTGGGATTCGGGTGTGTTTTTTCACAAACCCCTCAAAAACAGCTTAAATCATAGAATTTGGGGGTAATTTTGATCCTATAGTATTATTGACCTCAATAACCATAATTTCCACTCATTTATAGTCTATTCTGAACACCTCACACCTCACAATATTATTTTTGTCCTAAAATTTGGATGACTAAGCTAAGCTACCCAAGTGGGCGGCACAAACACCTGGCCCATCTAGGAGTGGCACTGCAATGTCAGACAGAATGGCACTTAAAAAATTGGCTGCAAACATCAAAGAAAAATAAAAAAAAAGGAGCAAGATGGAATTATCCTTGGGCCCTCCCACCCACTCTTATGTTGTATAAACAGGACATGCACACTTTAACAAACCCATCATTTCAGCGACATGGTCTGCCACACGACTGTGGCTGAAATGACTGGTTGGCTTGGGCCCCCACCAAAAAAAAGAAGCAATCAATCTCTCCTTGCTCAAACTGGCTCTACAGAGGCAAGATGTCGACCTCATCATCATCCTCCGATTCCTCACCCCTTTCACTGTGTACATCCCCCTCCTCACAGAGTATTAATTCGTCTCCACTGGAATCCACCATCACAGGTCCCTGTGTACTTTCTGGAGGCAATTGCTGGTAAAGGTCTCCACGGAGGAATTGATTATAATTCATTTTGATGAACATCATCTTCTCCACATTTTGTGGAAGTAACCTCATACGCCGATCGCTGACAAGGTGACCGGCTGCATTAAACACCCTTTCGGAGTACACACTGGAGGGGGGGGGGGCAACTTAGGTAAAATAAAACCAGTTTGTGCAAGGGCCTCCAAATTGCCTCTTTTTCCTGCCAGTATACGTACGGACTGTCTGACGTGCCTACTTGGATGCTGTCACTCATATAATCCTCCACCATTCTTTCAATGGTGACAGAATCATATGCAGTGACAGTAGACAACATGTCAGTAATCGTTGGCAGGTTCTTCAGTCCGGACCAGATGTCAGTTTTCGCTCCTGACTGCCCTGCATCACCGCCAGCGGGTGGTTTTGGAAATCTTATCCTTTTCCTGGCAGCTCCAGTGGCGGTAGAAAATGAAGGAGGAGCTGTTGGCGGGTCACATTCCGCTTGACTTGACAAGTGTCTCACCAGCAGGTCTTTGAACATATGCAGACTTGTGTCTGCCAGAAAGAGAGATACAACGTAGGCTTTAAACCTAGGATCAAGCACGGTGGCCAAAATTTAGTGCTCTGATTTCAACAGATTGACCACCCATGAATCCTGGTTAAGCGAATGACTCAGGCTGGCAGTGTCTGAACTGACTTCACGTGTGGCAAGTTCAAAGGGTTGAAGAACCTTGCACAACGTTGAAATCATTCTCCACTGCACTTGAGTCAGGTGCATTCCCCCTCTTTTGCCTATATTGTAGGCAGATGTATAGGCTTGAATGGCGTTTTGCTGCTCCTCCATCCTCTGAAGCATATAGAGGGTTGAATTCCACCTCGTTACCACCTCTTGCTTCAGCTGATGGCAGGGCAAGTTCAGGAGTGTTTGCTGGTGCTCCAGTCTTCGGCACGCGGTGGCTGAATGTCGAAAGTGGCCCACAATTCTTCGGGCCACCGACAGCATCTCTTGCATGCCCCTGTCATTTTAAAAAACATTCTGCACCACCAAATTCATTGTATGTGCAAAACATGGGACGTGCTGGAATTTGCCCATATGTAATGCACGCACAATATTGGTGGCATTGTCCGATGTCACAAATCCCTAGGAGAGTTCAATTGGGGTAAGCCAATCTGCGATGATGTTCCTCAGTTTCCGTAAGAGGTTGTCAGCTGAGTGCCTCTTATGGAAAGCGGTGATACAAAGCGTAGCCTGCCTAGGAAGAGTTGACGTTTGCGAGATGCTGCTACTGGTGCCGCCGCTGCTGTTGTTGCTGCGGGAGGCAATATAGCTACCCAGTGGGCTGTCACAGTCATATAGTCCTGAGTCTGCCCTGCTCAACTTGTCCACATATCCGTGGTTAAGTGGACATGGGTACAACTGCATTTTTTAGGACACTGGTGACTCTTTTTCTGACGTCAGTGTACATTCTCGGTATCGCCTGCCTAGAGAAGTGGAACCTAGATGGCATTTGGTACCGGGGACACACTACCTCAAGAAATTCTCTAAGTCCCTGTGAACTAACGCCGGAAACTGGATGCATGTCTTACACCAACAGAGCTGCCAAGGCCTGAGTTATCCGCTTTGCAACAGGATGACTGCTGTGATATTTCATCTTCCTCGCAAAGGACTGTTGGACAGTCAATTGCTTACTGGAAGTAGTACAAGTGGTTTTTCCGACTTCCCCTCCGGGATGATGATCGACTCCCAGCAGCAACAACAGCAGAGCCAGGAGCAGTAGGCGTTACACTCAAGGATCCATCGGAGGAATCCCAGTCAGGAGAGGACTCGTCAGACTTGCCAGTGACATGGCCTGCAGGACTATTGGCTTTCCTGTCTAAGGAGGAAATTGACACTAAGGGAGTTGGTGGTGTGGTTTGCAGGAGATTGGGTACAAGAGGAAGAAGGGATTTAGTTGGCAGTGGACTACTTCCGCTGTCACCCAAAGTTTTTGAACTTGTCTTCTGATGAATGTGCTCCAGGTGACGTATAAGGGAGGATGTTCCTAGGTGGTTAACGTCCTTACCCCTACTTGTTACAGCTTGATAAAGGCAACACATGGCTTGACACCAGATGTCCGCATTTCTGTTGAAATAATTCCACACCGAAGAGGTAATTTTTTTTGTATTTTGACCAGGCATGTCAATGGCCTTATTCATCCCATGGACAACAGGTGTCTCCCCGGGTGCCTGACTTAAACAAACCACCTCTCCATGAGATTCCTCCTTGTCAATTTCCTCCTCTGCGCCAGCAACACCCATATCCTCATCCTGGTGTACTTCAACAGTGACATCTTCAATTTGAATATCAGGAACTGGACTGTGGGTGCTCCTTCCAGCACTTGCAGGGGGCATGCAAATGGTGGAAGGAGCCACCTCTTCCCGTCCAGTGTTGGGAAGGTCAGGCATCACAACCGACACAATTGGACTCTTCTTGGGGATTTGTGATTTAGAAGGACGCATAGTTCTTTGCTGTGCTTTTGCCAGCTTAAGTCTTTTCATTTTTCTAGTGGGAGGATGAGTGCTTCCATCCTCATGTGAAGCTGAACCACTAGCCATGAACATAGGCCAGGGCCTCAGCCATTCCTTGCCACTCCGTGTTGTAAATGGCATATTGGCAAGTTTATGCTTCTCCTCAGACGCTTTTAATTTAGATTTTTGGGTCATTTTACTGAACTTTGGTTTTTGGATTTTACATGCTCTCTACTATGACATTGGGCATCGGCCTTGGCATACGACGTTGATGGCATTTCATTATCTCTGCCATGACTAGTGGCAGCAGCTTCAGCACTAGGTGGAAGTGGATCTTGATCTTTCCCTATTTTACCCTCCACATTTTGTTCTCCATTTTTTAATGTGTGGAATTATATGCCAGTAATATATCAATAGCAATGGCTTACTGTACTGTACTACTATATACTGGTGGTCACCACAATGCTGCACTGTACTACTATTTACTGGTCACAACAATGCAGCAGATATTGAGCACTGATCAGGATACTAGAAGTGACACAGAGAAGCAAGAAACAGCAATGGCCTACTGTACTGTACTACTATATACTAGTGGTCACCACAATGCTGCACTATACTACTATATACTGGTCACAACAATGCAGCACAGATATGGATACTAGATGTGACACAGAGCTGCAAGATACAGCAATGGCCTACTGTACTGTACTACTATATGCTGGTGGTCACCACAATGCTGCACTGTACTACTATATACTGGTCACAACAATGCAGCAGATATTGAGCACTGATCAGGATACTAGAAGTGACACATAGCAGCAAGAAACAGCAATGGCCTACTGTACTGTACTACTATATACTGGTGGTCACAAAAATGCTGCACTGTACTACTATATACTGGTCACAAAAATGCAGCACAGATATGGATACTAGAAGTGACACAGAGCTGCAAGATACAGCATTGGCCTACTGTACTGTACTACTATATACTGGTGGTCACCACAATGCTGCACTGTCCTACTATATACTGATCACAACAATGCAGCACAGATATGGATACTAGAAGTGACACAGAGCTGCAAGAAACAGCAATGGCCTACTATACTGTACTACTAAATACTGGTGGTCACCACAATGCTGCACTGTACTACTATATACTGGTCACAACAATGCAGAACAGATATTGAGCACTGATCAGGATACTAGAAGTGACAGAGCAGCAAGAAACAGCAATGGCCTACTGTACTGTACTGCTATTTACTGATGGTCACCACAATGCTGCACTGTACTACTATATACTGGTCACAACAATGCAGCACAAATATGGATACTAGAAGTGACACAGAGCTGAAAGATACAGCAATGGCTTACTGTACTATACTACTATATACTGGTGGTCACCACAATGCTGCACTGTACTACTATATACTGGTCACAACAATGCAGTACAGATATGGATACTAGAAGTGACACAGAGCTGCAAGATACAGCAATGGCCTATTGTACTGTACTACTATATACTGGTGGTCACCACAATGCAGCACTGTACTACTATATACTGGTCACAACAATGCAGCAGATATTGAGCACTGATCATGATACTAGAACTGAGTCTGACACGGAGCTGCAAGATACAGCAATGGCCTACTGTACTGTACTACTATAATATACTGGTGGTCACCACTATGCAGCACACTGAGCACAGATATTGAGCTTTTCAGGCAGAGAATATAGCCATGTCCTCTCCGCTCAATCTACAATGCATGAGTGAAAATGGCGGCGACGCGCGTTCTCTGTATGGAATACGAATCTCGCGAGAATCCTATAGCGGGATGATGACATTCGGCCTTGTTTGGGTTAACCGAGCAAGGCGGGAAGATCCAAGGCTACCTCGGACCCGTGTAAAACACGTGAAGTTCGGGGGGGTTCGGATCTTGACGAACCGAACCCGCTCATCTCTTAATAATATGTGGCACAGAAGAGCGTACACCTAAACCACACGGGGCAAACCCTGTAAAAATTATTTGGATTAAATGTTAATAACCCCTTTATTTGGAGTAAATAATATACACCACAGGACACCAACACTGGGTTTATATGGCAGTAACCCTGAACTTATACAGCTGCACCACTGGACTGGACTTATACGGCAGAACCCCTGGACTTATACGGCAGTACCCCTGAAATTATACGGCTGCACCACTGGACCGGACTTATACGGCAGTACCACTGGACTTATATGACAGTACCCCTGGACTGGACTTATACAGCAGTACCCCTGGACTTATATGGCAGTACCACTGGACTTATATGGCAGCACCACTGGACTTATGGCAGCAGAGAGACACCACCACTGGAAATATGCAGGATAACACAGCACCACTGCACTGGACTGAGCTTATACAGTAGCACTGGATATATGGCAGCAGAGGACACCACCACTGTGACTGGACTGATGCAGCACAAAACACCACCACTGGAATGAGCAGCACAAGACAACACTGAAATGACACATAAGAGCAGATTGCCACACCACTTTCCCGCACAGACACTGAGGAGACACGTCCTCTCGCTACACTCTCCAGGACTGGAGTGAAAATGGCGGTGATGCTCGGCTCCTTATATGGAATCCAAAACCCACGAGAATAAGACAGTGGGATGATGACGTTTTGCCTCGTTCTGGTTTTCGAGTCTGGCAGGAAGTCCCATGATGTTCGGTAGGGTTCGGTTCTCAGGGAACTGCACGCGCTCATCTCTAATAACAAGGCCTAGTCTGTAGAACAGTCCTGTCATGATGAAAAATCAGGAAAGGTGAATGAAAAGAGGGAGCTCCTAAGTCTGACACCCTCCTGGCAGAAGCAATAGCCAGCAAAAATATTGTCTTAGGGGATAATTCAGATCTGATCGCAGCAGAAAATTTGTTAGCTAATGGGCAAAACCATGTGCACTGCAAGGGGGGTAGATATAACATGTGCAGAGAGAGTTAGATTTAGGTGGGTTATATTGTTTCTGTGCAGGGTAAATACTAGTTGTGTCATTTTTACATTGCAATTTAGATTTCAGTTTGAACATACCCCACCCAAATCTAACTTTCTCTGCACATGTAATATCTGCCCCCCCCCCCCTGCAGTGCACATGGTTTTGTCCATTAGCTAACAAATTTTCTGCTGCGATCAGATCTGAAGTAGGCCCTTGGCCATCAACCATTTGAGGTCCACTGACTCTAAGGGTTCAAAAGGAGGCTCTTGAAGTGCCTCCAATACTACTGAGAGATCCCATGGAGCTACCTGGGGTACATATAGAGGTTGTACACGTATGACCCCTTAAAAAAAAAGGTATGTCTATCCGATAGTGTAGCAATTTTTCTCTGAAACTATATTTATAGGGCAGAAATGTGTACTTTTAGAGAAGCAAGGCGTAAACCTAGATTCAATCCTCTTTGAAAGAAAAATGTATGATTCAAGAGCCACGCCATCAAAGACAGACAGTTCAGGTCTGCATGTAGTCATGGCCCTAGAAATAGAAGGTCCTGTTGCTGAGGAAGTTAGAGTAGTTACTCTACTGAAAGGCTCTGTAGGTCAGAGAACCAGTGCCGTCTGGGCCATACTGGGGTTATCAAAATGAATAATTTGTTTGAATTTCCTTATTACCCTTGGCATAGGGGATATTGGGGAAAATATGTATGTTAGATGAAAGGTCCATTGTACTGCTAGAGCATCCCTGAAAGCTGCTTGCGGATCCTGTGACCTGGATCCGTATACTGGGACCTTGTGGTTTAGACATGATGCCATCAGATCCTCGTCTGGCCAGCCCCACCTATCCACTAGTGGTTGGAACACTTCTGGGTGGAAAGCCCATTCGCCAGTGTGCACATCCTAATGACTGAGGAAGTCTGTTTCCCATTTGAAATTAGATATAATACCAATAAAAGATATTGATCAGGCGCTACAAAAATCAATAAACCACACTAATAAAATGTTGCAACCTATATTATGTGCAATAGCATACCTTCTGAGGAAACCGATAGGATATAGGTCGGAGAAATGCGTTAAGAGTTGAGCCACATCTTTGATAGCCCTGGTGATAATCCACAGCATTGGGACAGCTGCAACGCTGAAACATCACCACCGTCATCGGCCGCGTCATCCCTCCCCGAGACCTGCATCACGGTCACCGCATCTCCCATTACTGCCGCTTCGTCCTGCTGCAGGGGGACATGGCAGTCAAGTCCACGTCTACGGTGAGCAACGCTGTATTGGTGGCGGGGGGTCAAAGCACAACGCTGACCAGGAGGTGACGTCCTTAACACCTCCAGGTGGACAAATTGATACAATCCTTCACACATTTGTGGTTTACTACTAAGGAGAACTATGTTCCATTATTGCCATTAAATATATACAGTTCCTGAAGTTCATCTGTCAGCGGGATTCTCGCTGAAATACAAATTCACCTGTATTTTTTGGAACTTTGGACATTATAAGTACGCTCCAATAGGGACTCTATTGTCCATACAATTTTGGTGGTCTATATATGTGGTAATCAAGGTCTTATCTTTGTGGTTTTGTTATATGATACAATTGTTTTATATCTGTGTTTGGATATTATATATCCCACCTTTTAAAGTCAGAATAAATTGTAATTTATTAATGCGCTCTCTTATATGGTCTAATTATATTGATTATATCAGTTGTTAGTGTTTCCCATTTGAGGGTGCCTGGTATAAACACTGCTGATATGGCTGGACAATGATGTTTGAGCAATTTTAGTATTTTGGCTACCTCTTGCATTGCCCTTTTGCTGCAAGTGCCACCTTGGTGATTGATATATGCCACTGTTGTGGCGTTGTTGGATTGAATTTTCACAGGCCTGCCTTGAAGAATGCTGCAGTTTCAATGCTTTGTACACTGCCCTCAGTTCCAGTACATTGATTGGTAACTGAGACTCTGTCAGGCTCCATCTCCCTTGAAACTAGTGTTGGTTACAGCTCCCCAACCATGAAGGCTGGCATCTGTAGTGAGAAGCACCCAATTCCTGAGTTTTGCCCATAGCAGGGGAGTGATGGAGCTGTAGTGCTGAAGTCTGCATTCTCACAGATCTGACAAGCTCAGACAAAAAAAATAAAAATAATTAAAAGCATAGGACTGCTATAGCATCCCCCTGTAAAGTTGCATCCCAGCTTCCAGCTGGCACCAACAAAAAACTAACCTGCCTGAGCAGGGAGGTGGGGTTATAGAGGAGAGGTGCTGAGCATTCTGGGAAGTCAGAAAGCTGAACTGTTTGGTGCCCAGACTCTTATCCACCACCTACATCCCTGATGTTCTTTCTTCCTGTGCAGCCCTATGAATCCCAAAGAAGAATATTAGTTTTGGTTGGTAGCCATGTACACAGTTTATCTCAAAAATCGTCTCTTACATTTGACCTACAGGACATAACAACTATTGAAGTGTGTCCAAAGAGAAAACAATGTTTATAATATACAAACAACAAGAAAGAAAAGACCCTTTTCTGGTGCACTCATTATAAGAAAAAATATTATGTCTATATGTTGCTTAAATTTAAAATGTAACGTTTATTGAAATTTTATTTTAAAATACAATGTGCAAGGTGTGCAAACTTTGATGTGCACACTAAGCGCAGGAGTATAAGATAAACAAATTAAAGTCTTTATTAGGAATTAGAATAAATTAAATGCTAATTGCATTATATGCATCAGGGGGATGCGGGATTTCGTACTGATCCCGCATCAGGGCCCTCATTCCGAGTTGTTCGCTCGGTAAAAATCTTCGCATCGCAGCGATTTTCCGCTTAATGCGCATGCGCAATGTTCGCACTGCGACTGCGCCAAGTAAATTTGCTATGCAGTTAGGAATTTTACTCACGGCTTTTTCATCGTTCTGGTGATCGTAATGTGATTGACAGGAAATGGGTGTTACTGGGCGGAAACAGGCCGTTTTATGGGCGTGTGGGAAAAAACGCTACCGTTTCCGGAATAAAAACGCAGGAGTGGCCGGAGAAACGGAGGAGTGTCTGGGCGAACGCTGGGTGTGTTTGTGACGTCAAACCAGGAACGACAAGCACTGAACTGATCGCATATGCAGAGTAAGTCTGGAGCTACTCAGAAACTGCTACGAGGTGTGTAATCGCAATATTGCGAATACATCGTTCGCAAATTTAAGATGCTAAGATTCACTCCCAGTAGGCGGCGGCTTAGCATGAGCAAATCTGCTAAAATTCTCTTGCGAGCGAACAACTCAGAATGAGGGCCCAGGATATATTTAATAGTCCTCAATAGGACTGAATGGCAGCGCCCTCTAGTGATCAGATAAATGTGCTGGACGAAGTTCTAGATTCTGTTGGTGTAAACAGTAATTTGTTACACCCTGCACTTTGATTTCTACAGAACAATACTGACAAATAATTTCTTGTTCGGGTAATATATCCGTAATAGCTATCTTTCTGCTCGTCTAATAATCGTAGTGTGTCAGTGGGGTAATTTTTAGAGAGAATTCCTAAGATATAGCTCAGATAAGCAGTAGGAAGAATAGATGAGATATGAATCTGCTTTCAACGTTAGACTGGATTTTGTTTAACACAGAACCTACTACGCCGGGTATTATCTGGGGGTCCCCCTCCAGGTACTGACCCGGCCCAAAACTCTTTTTTTTAATAGGAATTTTCTAGGACTACCATCCTACTTGGAAATTTGATAAAAATGGTAAAAGTTATCTAAGGCAAGGTTTAAAAGCAAAGGGTAAAGTGGGCAGCCTTGCCTCGTCCCTCTATGTAAGGAGAAAGTATTATTATGTAGGTTGCTAACAGTGAGCTAAACCATTGGTTGGTGATACATTATCTAACAGATACGAACAAAATCAGGACCAAAACACTGAATGTGAAGGGTGCAAATAAAATGGGACTAGGTCTCCTGATCAAATCAATACAAAAATTATAGGAAAATAACGTGCGCAAACAAGCAGCTGGTAGAGTCCCCAAGTTTCTTAGGAGGTTTTCCTTCTCCCCTCACCCATAAAGTGCACAACAAAGAATAGAAACTGGGACTTAACTAGCGCTTCTTAATCTTCTGCTGGTACTTGTTGTTCCACGTAGTTTTGTTATTCACAACGGGGTACCATAAAAGGAAAAGGGTATGTATAGTGTAATACCGTTTTAATAGTAAACATATACAGGTTGAGTATCCCTTATCCAAAATGCTTGGGACCAGAGGTATTTTGGATATCGGATTTTTCCGTATTTTGGAATAATTGCATAACATAATGAGATATCATGGTGATGAGACCTAAATCTAAGCACAGAATGCATTTATGTTACATATACACCTTATACACACAGCCTGAAGGTAATTTTAGCCAATATTTTCTATAACTTTGTGCATTAAACAAAGTGTGTCTACATTCACACAATTCATTTATGTTTCATATACACCTTATATACACAGCCTGAAGGTCATTTAATACAGTATTTTTAATAACTTTGTGTATTAAACAAAGTTTGTGTACATTGAGCCATCAAAAAACAAAGGTTTCACTATCTCACTCTCACTTACAAAAGTCCGTATTTCGGAATATTCCGTATTTCGGAATATATGGATATGGGATACTCAACCTGTATAACATACAATATGGTAAAAGTAATAATAAAAAAATCCAAAATATTGCACAATCCCTTCAAGTACAATAGGTATACGGGCTAATTACCGGATAATTCAGAACTGTTGTTTAGACAGTTCAGAAAGCGCATGAAAGATGTAACCAGGGATTTCCGGATAGTCCCACCATGCAGTTCTTACTCGACACCGGTCCTTAGCGTCCGTCCCCAAGCTTGTCAGGAAACAACCAACGCGTTTCTACCCCTAGCTGGGGTCTTTGTCAAGGTTTTCAAGCTGAATGATTCAGTGCTCTCTTCTTCCTGGTATTTAAATGTCCATCCTCCAATGGAATCACTAGGCACCCAGGTGGATCCTATACAACATAATGTACTAAGAGTCCCATGATCCTTTGCTGGAGTGTCCATAGCAACCCCAATCTCCATGCAGTGGGTGGATCAGTTACCTTGGTAACCCATTTTTGCATACCGGTTTCCTGTTTGAAATAATAAAAGGAATGAATGGGAGAATGCGTCGTCATGGATACATGTTGCGCGACGTCACTTCCGGTCTCGTTGTCATGGCGACCGGCGTCTCTAAATGATCTGTGGTAGTGGCGCCGTGCTCGTGTCAACTCAGATCCATTAAGGTCACAGATGTTCGACGTTTATTAAAGTTCTTGTCCATGGGCTTAATTCTATCCTCCTATACTTTTAATATCAGATACGGCAGTGGGGTTCAGATGTGACGTCACTTCCGGTCCCGTTGTCATGGGGACCGGTGAATCTGATCGTCCCGGCTTCAGGTCCGCATACTATATTAGAGGATACAGATCTTGGCTTTAGTTGTATTTTTTTGGACAGGAGGATGCCCTCGTAATTTTAAGCTCATCCTATATGATGCTAACTGTCCATCTTGCACTATCCATAACTCCCTAAAATTTAAAAAACAAATAAGTATACGGTACTCATACACATTAACATAGCATAAAAACACACTTAATTAAAAATCACATGTTAAGATGCCCCTGTTAAAAAATATCCTAAAAGGTATAGAGGTGGGTATCCTAAAAGATCATCTGAGTCAGGATAAATGGATTCTAGAGGAACCACTTAATCTCAAAGTCTGAATTGATTCCTCCCGGTTTTAAAGTGCCAAGCTCATAAATCAACTGCATTTCTTTCTTGGCTAGCTGGCTAGAGACATCCTTGCATCTCCAATTGCCCTTAACATGCTTAATTCCGCAGAACCGTCTAATGGCTGCGGTGCTGCTTTGGTGCATGACCCTAAAATGTTCAGATAGAGCATGTGTATTTAAGCTTTTCCTTATATTTCTTAGATGCTCACTAATGCGGGTTTTAAGTGGTCTAGAGGTGCGGCCCAAATACCAAAGGCCACATGTACACTCTATCGCATAAACGACATTTGATGTGTTACACGTGATGAATTCATCTACCTTCCAATCCCGTTTATTAATGGTTACTTGTGTAATCTTGCTGACCTCAGACTTGACCCCTCTGCATCCTAAGCAGAGGCCGCAGCGAAAAAAACCTTTTGATTTAATCGTGCTCATAGCTTTCTTAGGAGGGTAAGCACTTTTCACCAGATTAGTTCTTAGGTTAGGTGCCTTTCTAAAAATACACTTTGGTTTTATCGGGATCGCTGGCCCGATAACCGGATCTTTTTTTAAAACCTTCCAGTGTCTGACTAAGATTTTCTCTATGTCCCTATATTGACTATTGTACGTAGATATAAAAGCCCAGTTGAAATCCGGATTTTCCCTTTTTCCCGCTGATTCCTTGGGTTCTAGTAGGATATTTCTGTCTATTCTGGCTATCTTATTCTTGGCACTTGAGACTTTCTCTTTATTGTATCCAGACGCTTCAAATCTCTCCTGCATTTCTTCTGCTTGTTTAAGAAAGATTTCTTCCTTTGTGCAGTTTCTCTTCAGTCGCCTGAATTGTCCCTCGGGAATTGAACTCAGCCAGTCTGGATGATGGCAACTTTTAGCATCAATATATGCTCCTGAATCAGTGGGTTTTTTAAAAGTCATAGTATTAAAATTACCACTCTCTACGTACACCGATACATCTAAAAAGTTGACGGTTTCAAAACTTTTTTCAAAAGTAAAATGGATCTTTAAATCATTCATATTCAAATAACTACAAAATTCATCTAAAAGGGTCTCTCCGCCTTTCCATACAAAAAAGACATCGTCTATATACCTTCTCCATAGCACCAGGTTCGCTCCGAAGGGGCAGTGGTTCCAGATGTATTCATCTTCCCACTGTCCCATAAAGATGTTGGCATAACTCGGAGCGAACCTGGTGCCCATGGCCGTCCCCACACATTGGAGGTAAAAGGTACCATTGAAGGAAAAATAATTGTTTTCCAAGATAAAACTCACTCCCTTATGGAGAAAATCTTGGATGTCCTTATTAAGACCGCTGTTGGTGAGGGCTATTTGTAGTGATCTTAAGCCCGCCCTATGTTCAATTATAGTATACAGTGACCGGACGTCGGCTGTAACTAAGATCAGTCCATCCTCCCATGGTAATTCCTTCATCGTCCTTAGGAAGTCTCCTGTATCTTTCAAATGTGCCTTGTTTTTAGAGACCAAAGGCTGTAGAAAAAAGTCAATATACTCAGACAAATCGGAGGTTATTGAGCCTATCCCTGAGACAATTGGGCGACCCGGGGGTTTTTCTTGGTCCTTGTGGACCTTCGGCAGGATATAAATAACTGGAATAACAGGTTCCGTAATGCAGATAAACTTCATTTCCCGTTCCTGTAGAGTTCCCTTCTGATGGTATTCTTCAATCAATTTGTATAAGGCCTTTTGTATTTTCTCCGTCGGATCTGATCTCAATCGATGGTAAGTGGTCCCATCCTCTATTTGTCTTATTATTTCATTCTCATAATCCTCCCTTGTCATTATGACCACTCCCCCCCTTTGTCCGCAGGTTTGATTACCAGGTCCCCATTAGCTTTTAGACTTTTCAGTGCCTCTCGTTCTTTAAAAGTTAAATTGGGTCTGGGAATCCTTGCTTCCATCTGTTGAATATCATCTGCCACTAATTTTAAAAAAGTCTCAATAAAATTCCCTTTAACATGCATCGGGTTAAAAATTGACTTCGGTTTAAAAGGGGTGTTTCCCATTTCTGGAATATTCATCATGGTGTCATCTTCTTTCATTAAGAAGAATTTTTTGATACATAACTTTCTAATAAATTTGTGCAAATCTACATAAGTGCTGAATTTATTTAAAGAAAGTGCTGGTGCAAACTTGAGACCTTTTTCTAGAAGGGAGATCTCTTCCCTGGCCAGAATATGATTGCTCAAATTGAAAATTTTAATCTTTGTTTCCATATTGGATGGTCGTTCTGAAGGTACGTTCTCTACTGTTTTCTTCTTCTGTTTCCTTTTACGCCTCCATGTCTGTTGTTTTCTTTTCTTCGGTTTACCCCCCCTTCTTCCTCTCTTCCTTATCTTTGGTATCTCTGGTTTCTCTCCCTCGATAAAAAAGGCACCGGGGACTGTGGGGGTTCTTCCAGGGGTCTAAATCTGTTGTAATAGGTAATTTTGCCGGGACTAAACCTTCTCCTTTCCCCATCTCTATTCTCGACATTATTTCTCCAATCATTTCTGTTTGAGGGAGGGGCGTAATTCCTTGATCTCCAGTCATTTTCTTCTCTCCTATGTTCTCTATAGTTCTTGGATTTCCATCCCCTATCTTCCCCTCTATATTCTTCATATCCATATTCTCTGTGATGGTTTATTCTCGGTCTTTGTTCACGATCTTGTCTTGAAGGCTTATTTCGGTATCATCTCCCTGAGTACCGTCGTACTCTAGATGGTGAGGTATGTTGAATTCTCTTTCTATCACAAATTTGAGGTTGTTTTGATTTCCTCTCATCTACCCATTCATCCCCTTCTTCTTCTATATTTTGTTCCTGTTCCTCAGATGGATCTCTTTTTTTGTCCCTGTTAAATTTTCTAACTTTTCGTTCTATCAATGCTTTCTCATTCTTTTTAAGGCTGATCTCTATCCTATTTTCCAAGTTTTTAAACTCCTGTAGTTCTTTAAATGGGTGGATCAGAGTTCTATAATTGGCAATCTCCGTTTCTAGCTTTATTAATTCTTGCTTTCTGTCAGCCACAATTAAATTAATCAGGGACAGGGAGCAAGTCTGGAGAATCTTATTCCACTCCAGTGAGAAAGATTCATTCGATGAGGAAAAGGTGGCATTTTTTTGTATAACTAATCCTTTGGGGATCATCTGGTGGGAGAGGTACCTTTCCAATGTCACCATCTCCCACCAGATTCTACTCTCCTTTAGAAGAACCACCTCCAATTTTTTCATCAGCCCTTCTAGGTTCTCATCTATCAACACTGTGGAGTCACCCTCCTCTCTAAAGACGTAATCGAAGGTGGATTTGCGAGTTTCTCTCAATTTGAACATTTTATGCAGCACAATAAATTCACTATAGAAGGAAATGGAAACTAAGCAATACAAAAATTATAGGAAAATAACGTGCGCAAACAAGCAGCTGGTAGAGTCCCCAAGTTTCTTAGGAGGTTTTCCTTCTCCCCTCACCCATAAAGTGCACAACAAAGAATAGAAACTTGGACTTAACTAGCGCTTCTTAATCTTCTGCTGGTACTTGTTGTTCCACGTAGTTTTGTTATTCACAACGGGGTACCATAAAAGGAAAAGGGTATGTATAGTGTAATACCGTTTTAATAGTAAACATATATAACATACAATATGGTAAAAGTAATAATAAAAAAATCCAAAATATTGCACAATCCCTTCAAGTACAATAGGTATACGGGCTAATTACCGGATAATTCAGAACTGTTGTTTAGACAGTTCAGAAAGCGCATGAAAGATGTAACCAGGGATTTCCGGATAGTCCCACCATGCAGTTCTTACTCGACACCGGTCCTTAGCGTCCGTCCCCAAGCTTGTCAGGAAACAACCAACGCGTTTCTACCCCTAGCTGGGGTCTTTGTCAAGGTTTTCAAGCTGAATGATTCAGTGCTCTCTTCTTCCTGGTATTTAAATGTCCATCCTCCAATGGAATCACTAGGCACCCAGGTGGATCCTATACAACATAATGTACTAAGAGTCCCATGATCCTTTGCTGAAGTGTCCATAGCAACCCCAATCTCCATGCAGTGGGTGGATCAGTTACCTTGGTAACCCGTTTTTGCATACCGGTTTCCTGTTTGAAATAATAAAAGGAATGAATGGGAGAATGCGTCGTCATGGATACATGTTGAACGACGTCACTTCCGGTCTCGTTGTCATGGTGACCGGCGTCTCTAAATGATCTGTGGTAGTGGCGCCGTGCTCGTGTCAACTCAGATCCATTAAGGTCACAGATGTTCGACGTTTATTAAAGTTCTTGTCCATGGGCTTAATTCTATCCTCCTATACTTTTAATATCAGATACGGCAGTGGGGTTCTGATGTCAAGTCACTTCCGGTCCCGTTGTCATGGGGACCGGTGAATCTGATCGTCCCGGCTTCAGGTCCGCATACTATATTAGAGGATACAGATCTTGGCTTTTGTTGTATTTTTTTGGACAGGAGGATGCCCTCGTAATTTTAAGCTCATCCTATATGATGCTAACTGTCCATCTTGCACTATCCATAACTCCCTAAAATTTAAAAAACAAATAAGTATACGGTACTCATACACATTAACATAGCATAAAAACACACTTAATTAAAAATCACATGTTAAGATGCCCCTGTTAAAAAATATCCTAAAAGGTATAGAGGTGGGTATCCTAAAAGATCATCTGAGTCAGGATAAATGGATTCTAGAGGAACCACTTAATCTCAAAGTCTGAATTGATTCCTCCCGGTTTTAAAGTGCCAAGCTCATAAATCAACTGCATTTCTTTCTTGGCTAGCTGGCTAGAGACATCCTTGCATCTCCAATTGCCCTTAACATGCTTAATTCCGCAGAACCGTCTAATGGCTGCGGTGCTGCTTTGGTGCATGACCCTAAAATGTTCAGATAGAGCATGTGTATTTAAGCTTTTCCTTATATTTCTTAGATGCTCACTAATGCGGGTTTTAAGTGGTCTAGAGGTGCGGCCCAAATACCAAAGGCCACACGTACACTCTATCGCATAAACGACATTTGATGTGTTACACGTGATGAATTCATCTACCTTCCAATCCCGTTTATTAATGGTTACTTGGGTAATCTTGCTGACCTCAGACTTGACCCCTCTGCATCCTAAGCAGAGGCCGCAGCGAAAAAAACCTTTTGATTTAATCGTGCTCATAGCTTTCTTAGGAGGGTAAGCACTTTTCACCAGATTAGTTCTTAGGTTAGGTGCCTTTCTAAAAATACACTTTGGTTTTATCGGGATCGCTGGCCCGATAACCGGATCTTTTTTTAAAACCTTCCAGTGTCTGACTAAGATTTTCTCTACGTCCCTATATTGACTATTGTACGTAGATATAAAAGCCCAGTTGAAATCCGGATTTTCCCTTTTTCCCGCTGATTCCTTGGGTTCTAGTAGGATATTTCTGTCTATTCTGGCTATCTTATTCTTGGCACTTGAGACTTTCTCTTTATTGTATCCAGACGCTTCAAATCTCTCCTGCATTTCTTCTGCTTGTTTAAGAAAGATTTCTTCCTTTGTGCAGTTTCTCTTCAGTCGCCTGAATTGTCCCTCGGGAATTGAACTCAGCCAGTCTGGATGATGGCAACTTTTAGCATCAATATATGCTCCTGAATCAGTGGGTTTTTTAAAAGTCATAGTATTAAAATTACCACTCTCTACGTACACCGATACATCTAAAAAGTTGACGGTTTCAAAACTTTTTTCAAAAGTAAAATGGATCTTTAAATCATTCATATTCAAATAACTACAAAATTCATCTAAAAGGGTCTCTCCGCCTTTCCATACAAAAAAGACATCGTCTATATACCTTCTCCATAGTACCAGGTTCGCTCCGAAGGGGCAGTGGTTCCAGATGTATTCATCTTCCCACTGTCCCATAAAGATGTTGGCATAACTCGGAGCGAACCTGGTGCCCATGGCCGTCCCCACACATTGGAGGTAAAAGGTACCATTGAAGGAAAAATAATTGTTTTCCAAGATAAAACTCACTCCCTTATGGAGAAAATCTTGGAGGTCCTTATTAAGACCGCTGTTGGTGAGGGCTATTTGTAGTGATCTTAAGCCCACCCTATGTTCAATTATAGTATACAGTGACCGGACGTCGGCTGTAACTATGATCAGTCCGTCCTCCCATGGTAATTCCTTCATCGTCCTTAGGAAGTCTCCTGTATCTTTCAAATGTGCCTTGTTTTTAGAGACCAAAGGCTGTAGAAAAAAGTCAATATACTCAGACAAATTGGAGGTTATTGAGCCTATCCCTGAGACAATTGGGCGACCCAGGGGTTTTTCTGGGTCCTTGTGGACCTTCGGCAGGACATAAATAACTGGAATAACAGGTTCCGTAATGCAGATAAACTTCATTTCCCGTTCCTGTAGAGTACTACACTTTTAAAAAACCCACTGATTCAGGAGCATATATTGATGCTAAAAGTTGCCATCATCCAGACTGGCTGAGTTCAATTCCCGAGGGACAATTCAGGCGACTGAAGAGAAACTGCACAAAGGAAGAAATCTTTCTTAAACAAGCAGAAGAAATGCAGGAGAGATTTAAAGCGTCTGGATACAATAAAGAGAAAGTCTCAAGTGCCAAGAATAAGATAGCCAGAATAGACAGAAATATCCTACTAGAACCCAAGGAATCAGCGGGAAAAAGGGAAAATCCGGATTTCAACTGGGCTTTTATATCTACGTACAATAGTCAATATAGGGACATAGAGAAAATCTTAGTCAGACACTGGAAGGTTTTAAAAAAAGATCCGGTTATCGGGCCAGCGATCCCGATAAAACCAAAGTGTATTTTTAGAAAGGCACCTAACCTAAGAACTAATCTGGTGAAAAGTGCTTACCCTCCTAAGAAAGCTATGAGCACGATTAAATCAAAAGGTTTTTTTCGCTGCGGCCTCTGCTTAGGATGCAGAGGGGTCAAGTCTGAGGTCAGCAAGATTACACAAGTAACCATTAATAAACGGGATTGGAAGGTAGATGAATTCATCACGTGTAACACATCAAATGTCGTTTATGCGATAGAGTGTACGTGTGGCCTTTGGTATTTGGGCCGCACCTCTAGACCACTTAAAACCCGCATTAGTGAGCATCTAAGAAATATAAGGAAAAGCTTAAATACACATGCTCTATCTGAACATTTTAGGGTCATGCACCAAAGCAGCACCGCAGCCATTAGACGGTTCTGCGGAATTAAGCATGTTAAGGGCAATTGGAGATGCAAGGATGTCTCTAGCCAGCTAGCCAAGAAAGAAATGCAGTTGATTTATGAGCTTGGCACTTTAAAACCGGGAGGAATCAATTCAGACTTTGAGATTAAGTGGTTCCTCTAGAATCCATTTATCCTGACTCAGATGATCTTTTAGGATACCCACCTCTATACCTTTTAGGATATTTTTTAACAGGGGCATCTTAACATGTGATTTTTAATTAAGTGTGTTTTTATGCTATGTTAATGTGTATGAGTACCGTATACTTATTTGTTTTTTAAATTTTAGGGAGTTATGGATAGGGCAAGATGGACAGTTAGCATCATATAGGATGAGCTTAAAATTACGAGGGCATCCTCCTGTCCAAAAAAATACAACAAAAGCCAAGATCTGTATCCTCTAATATAGTATGCGGACCTGAAGCCGGGACGATCAGATTCACCGGTCCCGATGACAACGGGACCGGAAGTGACGTCACATCAGAACCCCACTGCCGTATCTGATATTAAAAGTATAGGAGGATAGAATTAAGCCCATGGACAAGAACTTTAATAAACGTCGAACATCTGTGACCTTAATGGATCTGAGTTGACACGAGCACGGCGCCACTACCACAGATCATTTAGAGACGCCGGTCGCCATGACAACGAGACCGGAAGTGACGTCGTGCAACATGTATCCATGACGACGCATTCTCCCATTCATTCCTTTTATTATTTCAAACAGGAAACCGGTATGCAAAAACGGGTTACCAAGGTAACTGATCCACCCACTGCATGGAGATTGGGGTTGCTATGGACACTCCAGCAAAGGATCATGGGACTCTTAGTACATTATGTTGTATAGGATCCACCTGGGTGCCTAGTGATTCCATTGGAGGATGGACATTTAAATACCAGGAAGAAGAGAGCACTGAATCATTCAGCTTGAAAACCTTGACAAAGACCCCAGCTAGGGGTAGAAACGCGTTGGTTGTTTCCTGACAAGCTTGGGGACGGACGCTAAGGACCGGTGTCGAGTAAGAACTGCATGGTGGGACTATCCGGAAATCCCTGGTTACATCTTTCATGCGCTTTCTGAACTGTCTAAACAACAGTTCTGAATTATCCGGTAATTAGCCCGTATACCTATTGTACTTGAAGGGATTGTGCAATATTTTGGATTTTTTTATTATTACTTTTACCATATTGTATGTTATATATGTTTACTATTAAAACGGTATTACACTATACATACCCTTTTCCTTTTATGGTACCCCGTTGTGAATAACAAAACTACGTGGAACAACAAGTACCAGCAGAAGATTAAGAAGCGCTAGTTAAGTCCCAGTTTCTATTCTTTGTTGTGCACTTTATGGGTGAGGGGAGAAGGAAAACCTCCTAAGAAACTTGGGGACTCTACCAGCTGCTTGTTTGCGCACGTTATTTTCCTATAATTTTTGTATTGCTTAGTTTCCATTTCCTTCTATAGTGAATTTATTGTGCTGCATAAAATGTTCAAATTGAGAGAAACTCGCAAATCCACCTTCGATTACGTCTTTAGAGAGGAGGGTGACTCCACAGTGTTGATAGATGAGAACCTAGAAGGGCTGATGAAAAAATTGGAGGTGGTTCTTCTAAAGGAGAGTAGAATCTGGTGGGAGATGGTGACATTGGAAAGGTACCTCTCCCACCAGATGATCCCCAAAGGATTAGTTATACAAAAAAATGCCACCTTTTCCTCATCGAATGAATCTTTCTCACTGGAGTGGAATAAGATTCTCCAGACTTGCTCCCTGTCCCTGATTAATTTAATTGTGGCTGACAGAAAGCAAGAATTAATAAAGCTAGAAACGGAGATTGCCAATTATAGAACTCTGATCCACCCATTTAAAGAACTACAGGAGTTTAAAAACTTGGAAAATAGGATAGAGATCAGCCTTAAAAAGAATGAGAAAGCATTGATAGAACGAAAAGTTAGAAAATTTAACAGGGACAAAAAAAGAGATCCATCTGAGGAACAGGAACAAAATATAGAAGAAGAAGGGGATGAATGGGTAGATGAGAGGAAATCAAAACAACCTCAAATTTGTGATAGAAAGAGAATTCAACATACCTCACCATCTAGAGTACGACGGTACTCAGGGAGATGATACCGAAATAAGCCTTCAAGACAAGATCGTGAACAAAGACCGAGAATAAACCATCACAGAGAATATGGATATGAAGAATATAGAGGGGAAGATAGGGGATGGAAATCCAAGAACTATAGAGAACATAGGAGAGAAGAAAATGACTGGAGATCAAGGAATTACGCCCCTCCCTCAAACAGAAATGATTGGAGAAATAATGTCGAGAATAGAGATGGGGAAAGGAGAAGGTTTAGTCCCGGCAAAATTACCTATTACAACAGATTTAGACCCCTGGAAGAACCCCTACAGTCCCCGGTGCCTTTTTTATCGAGGGAGAGAAACCAGAGATACCAAAGATAAGGAAGAGAGGAAGAAGGGGGGGTAAACCGAAGAAAAGAAAACAACAGACATGGAGGCGTAAAAGGAAACAGAAGAAGAAAACAGTAGAGAACTTACCTTCAGAACGACCATCCAATATGGAAACAAAGATTAAAATTTTCAATTTGAGCAATCATATTCTGGCCAGGGAAGAGATCTCCCTTCTAGAAAAAGGTCTCAAGTTTGCACCAGCACTTTCTTTAAATAAATTCAGCACTTATGTAGATTTGCACAAATTTATTAGAAAGTTATGTATCAAAAAATTCTTCTTAATGAAAGAAGACGACACCATGATGAATATTCCAGAAATGGGAAACACCCCTTTTAAACCGAAGTCAATTTTTAACCCGATGCATGTTAAAGGGAATTTTATTGAGACTTTTTTAAAATTAGTGGCAGATGATATTCAACAGATGGAAGCAAGGATTCCCAGACCCAATTTAACTTTTAAAGAACGAGAGGCACTGAAAAGTCTAAAAGCTAATGGGGACCTGGTAATCAAACCTGCGGACAAAGGGGGGGGAGTGGTCATAATGACAAGGGAGGATTATGAGAATGAAATAATAAGACAAATAGAGGATGGGACCACTTACCATCGATTGAGATCAGATCCGACGGAGAAAATACAAAAGGCCTTATACAAATTGATTGAAGAATACCATCAGAAGGGAACTTTACAGGAACGGGAAATGAAGTTTATCTGCATTACGGAACCTGTTATTCCAGTTATTTATGTCCTGCCGAAGGTCCACAAGGACCCAGAAAAACCCCCGGGTCGCCCAATTGTCTCAGGGATAGGCTCAATAACCTCCAATTTGTCTGAGTATATTGACTTTTTTCTACAGCCTTTGGTCTCTAAAAACAAGGCACATTTGAAAGATACAGGAGACTTCCTAAGGACGATGAAGGAATTACCATGGGAGGATGGACTGATCTGAGTTACAGCCGACGTCCGGTCACTGTATACTATAATTGAACATAGGGCGGGCTTAAGATCACTACAAATAGCCCTCACCAACAGCGGTCTTAATAAGGACATCCAAGATTTTCTCCATAAGGGAGTGAGTTTTATCTTGGAAAACAATTATTTTTCCTTCAATGGTACCTTTTACCTCCAATGTGTGGGGACGGCCATGGGCACCAGGTTCGCTCCGAGTTATGCCAACATCTTTATGGGACAGTGGGAAGATGAATACATCTGGAACCACTGCCCCTTCGGAGCGAACCTGGTGCTATGGAGAAGGTATATAGACGATGTCTTTTTTGTATGGAAAGGCGGAGAGACCCTTTTAGATGAATTTTGTAGTTATTTGAATATGAATGATTTAAAGATCCATTTTACCTTTGAAAAAAGTTTTGAAACCGTCAACTTTTTAGATGTATCGGTGTACGTAGAGAGTGGTAATTTTAATACTATGACTTTTAAAAAACCCACTGATTCAGGAGCATATATTGATGCTAAAAGTTGCCATCATCCAGACTGGCTGAGTTCAATTCCCGAGGGACAATTCAGGCGACTGAAGAGAAACTGCACAAAGGAAGAAATCTTTCTTAAACAAGCAGAAGAAATGCAGGAGAGATTTGAAGCGTCTGGATACAATAAAGAGAAAGTCTCAAGTGCCAAGAATAAGATAGCCAGAATAGACAGAAATATCCTACTAGAACCCAAGGAATCAGCGGGAAAAAGGGAAAATCCGGATTTCAACTGGGCTTTTATATCTACGTACAATAGTCAATATAGGGACATAGAGAAAATCTTAGTCAGACACTGGAAGGTTTTAAAAAAAGATCCGGTTATCGGGCCAGCGATCCCGATAAAACCAAAGTGTATTTTTAGAAAGGCACCTAACCTAAGAACTAATCTGGTGAAAAGTGCTTACCCTCCTAAGAAAGCTATGAGCACGATTAAATCAAAAGGTTTTTTTCGCTGCGGCCTCTGCTTAGGATGCAGAGGGGTCAAGTCTGAGGTCAGCAAGATTACACAAGTAACCATTAATAAACGGGATTGGAAGGTAGATGAATTCATCACGTGTAACACATCAAATGTCGTTTATGCGATAGAGTGTACGTGTGGCCTTTGGTATTTGGGCCGCACCTCTAGACCACTTAAAACCCGCATTAGTGAGCATCTAAGAAATATAAGGAAAAGCTTAAATACACATGCTCTATCTGAACATTTTAGGGTCATGCACCAAAGCAGCACCGCAGCCATTAGACGGTTCTGCGGAATTAAGCATGTTAAGGGCAATTGGAGATGCAAGGATGTCTCTAGCCAGCTAGCCAAGAAAGAAATGCAGTTGATTTATGAGCTTGGCACTTTAAAACCGGGAGGAATCAATTCAGACTTTGAGATTAAGTGGTTCCTCTAGAATCCATTTATCCTGACTCAGATGATCTTTTAGGATACCCACCTCTATACCTTTTAGGATATTTTTTAACAGGGGCATCTTAACATGTGATTTTTAATTAAGTGTGTTTTTATGCTATGTTAATGTGTATGAGTACCGTATACTTATTTGTTTTTTACATTTTAGGGAGTTATGGATAGTGCAAGATGGACAGTTAGCATCATATAGGATGAGCTTAAAATTACGAGGGCATCCTCCTGTCCAAAAAAATACAACAAAAGCCAAGATCTGTATCCTCTAATATAGTATGCGGACCTGAAGCCGGGACGATCAGATTCACCGGTCCCCATGACAACGGGACCGGAAGTGACGTCACATCAGAACCCCACTGCCGTATCTGATATTAAAAGTATAGGAGGATAGAATTAAGCCCATGGACAAGAACTTTAATAAACGTCGAACATCTGTGACCTTAATGGATCTGAGTTGACACGAGCACGGCGCCACTACCACAGATCATTTAGAGACGCCGGTCGCCATGACAACGAGACCGGAAGTGACGTCGCGCAACATGTATCCATGACGACGCATTCTCCCATTCATTCCTTTTATTATTTCAAACAGGAAACCGGTATGCAAAAACGGGTTACCAAGGTAACTGATCCACCCACTGCATGGAGATTGGGGTTGCTATGGACACTCCAGCAAAGGATCATGGGACTCTTAGTACATTATGTTGTATAGGATCCACCTGGGTGCCTAGTGATTCCATTGGAGGATGGACATTTAAATACCAGGAAGAAGAGAGCACTGAATCATTCAGCTTGAAAACCTTGACAAAGACCCCAGCTAGGGGTAGAAACGCGTTGGTTGTTTCCTGACAAGCTTGGGGACGGACGCTAAGGACCGGTGTCGAGTAAGAACTGCATGGTGGGACTATCCGGAAATCCCTGGTTACATCTTTCATGCGCTTTCTGAACTGTCTAAACAACAGTTCTGAATTATCCGGTAATTAGCCCGTATACCTATTGTACTTGAAGGGATTGTGCAATATTTTGGATTTTTTTATTATTACTTTTACCATATTGTATGTTATATATGTTTACTATTAAAACGGTATTACACTATACATACCCTTTTCCTTTTATGGTACCCCGTTGTGAATAACAAAACTACGTGGAACAACAAGTACCAGCAGAAGATTAAGAAGCGCTAGTTAAGTCCCAGTTTCTATTCTTTGTTGTGCACTCCTGATCAAATACCTTATCAGCATTGCAACTCACAACTATATTATCCTGTCTCAAATGTCATGGTTTTAGTCATTGCTTCTAATAGCTTTCTAACATTGTGTACCGCGCGTCTTCCTTTTGCAAAGCCTGTCTGGGCAGTAAGCAATAAAGACCAGAGGAGGTTTGAAAGGTGTTGGACAATAAGTTTGGAAAAAAATGCTGGTTTAATAGAGAAATATATTGATATAAAAAACACCATTATAGGCAGAGTTGAGTGCTGTACAAGTATATTATGGTACAGTATTTGTCACTTTAGCTATCAGTCCCTGGTGTTTTACCATAAGGCAATGATTTTACAATAGCCTTGACTTTTGCATCTTACACAGGGGATCTCTGAGTAGACGAGTAGTTGAGTAGTTTAGTTAAGCCAGCTTCACACAAAAATGCAATATCAGCAGCCAGATCATCTACAGGAGCATTGAGGCCTGTTTAGTTGAGGCCATGTCTTGCAATAGCAGAAATGGTCTACAATATGTGGGCTGCACAAGGAGAAAATTTAAATCCTGAATTAATAAATATATATTTTTAATAGTCTCTCAAATTATTTTGTAATTATAGATCATGCAAGTAACAAAAAGGTACTGAGATTTCTTGCAATGTGTGGGCATTGAGGATATGGCATGAGAGATATTATAACGTACATTATGTGTGTACAGATGTGTCATCTTACATCTTTGCTCCATGCACTACAAGTTTCGTTACATATAACGTGAGTGCCATGTGACTCAGTAGCGCCGAGCAACTTGTTTTGCTTTTTTTTCCATGAAAAATTAGTCTTAGATGAACAGTAATGTAATGGAATGCACAAGCTTCTGCTGATTAAAATGATATGCTGCATGCCTATCTCTTGACGGTGACTGTGTGTATAATGCTGGGCATGGCTAGGAGCTCTCATTGGGTTAGCGTCAGGTCTATCACACCCAGCCCACAGCTGATTGGGCAAGAAACACAATCCCACACAGGTTACATCCAAGTGGAGTCACACATATGTCTAGGTCTATAACTAGATGATCCACCCTCACTCCGACCTGTTACAGATTAGGATCAGAGCCGGATTAAGGGGGGGGCCCGCAAATTTTAAAAGAGAGGGCTCAGCATTGTGTTTCTCAGCAAAATGTCGTGGGACACTATGATTCAAAACACGGTTTCTGATGTTTCTACCGTGCTCTAATATTCTGATCTTTAGTACCCGCTTGGTCTTACCAACATACCCAAGTCCACAAGGGCACATTAGTATATAAATGCAAAAGGTGGTATTGCAATTAATGAATGATTGAATGGAAATGGGACGTGTAGTAATCTTGAATAAAATATATGCCTTTCCAAATTTAAATATAGGCCTTTATAGATCGTGACTTTCTCCTCTTGATAAGAATAGTGACTAATTTACAAATATATATAGATATGGAGGGTGTAGAAATTAAACACATGTGCACCCAGGTTACTATGGGAAACCGCAATGAATGTTTGAAGTGATTTTCCATCTAGCAGTCAATGAAATCTCTTTTTTAATCATTAATGATGCAATGAGCTTTATTGTTACTGTTTTTTACATGCGATCACACATTTTGCTTTTATACATTTTTATTGTGTAGATATTATTAATATTGCCTGAACCCATTTGCGATAAATGTATGTAAAACTGTTATTTGAAGTTTTCTGTAGACACAAATTATCTTAGATGATTAATACCACCTGTGTCATATTACGATAGGGTATTTAAATAGTTAGATGACGTCTGACAAGCCAGCCTCCTGACGAAGTATCCACGAAACGCGTTGGGGCGGAGCTTGCCAGACGTGTGTGCTTCTTCTCACTCGGCTTTTTTCTCACTGTGTCCGTTGCGAGTGGCCAGATGGGTCCGGATTGCCGGCGCGGTGTATGGTCCTGGCGTCTGCACACAGCGGTGGAGGTTTGCCTGGTGGATGGTTTTATGTTCTTAAACTGGCCCAAAGAGTGGGTCTTATTTGGTACGGGAATATACTTACCTGTGACTTGCTGGTTTTAATGATGCATTCATAAAATAAAAATTATCTGCACTATGGGCGCATTCTCATAAATTCTTTTTCTAGGTATCTTTTTGCTCAAAGGGATTCTGAGCCTCTGGGGAATTGCTGCGGTGTCAATTACACCAGTGCTAACAGTGCAAGGCTTTACTACCTGTGAACTGTGAATGTCTAATTGAAAGAACACCAGCGCACCTGTACATTGTTTCTTTCAATATATATATACATATATATACATACATACATACATACATACATATATATACCAGGACCCACAAGGGACTCACCAGAGCAAGGATCTCTGTCTGTAGGGACAGCTGAGTATAACAGTGGGGCTGCTGCAGTCTGTCACACCCACTACCCTCATGCGTTGGGGATGTGGAAGGCTGACCACAGTACACCTATAACTGCTGGGCTCCTCAGTCACGGCGATGCCGCGGTGGTGCTGGTGGAAAGAGACAGGGTGGGAAGGGCCGGTGCAGCGTCACCAATGGAACAGACCAAGTACTAGGGTATGCAGGGGGTGGGGGAGAGAATTGGGAGATGGATGTTCAGAGCAGCCAGGGTCTTAATCAAAGTAATTGGTGGGCAGACGTTCAGGAGATGGTTTTTAAAAAGTAACAATAGATACTGCAGCCTCATATTTTTTATTCTTGATCCCCGGGGCCCATCTGACCCTTGGGGCCCGGCACTGGTGTCCCCTTTGTCCCCCCTGTCGCCGGGCCTGCTTACTCCGGAGACCGGTCATTGGGGCTCCCACTTTAAGTAGATGGGTCAGCCTTGCACAATTATTATGTGCATTTATAATTTGTTTTTTTCGGGGGAGATTTTAGAGAGAAAGAGAGAGAGAGAGAGAGAGAGAGAGAGAGAGAGAGACAAGCCGGGCACTCCATCCTCTTATACGTGTTTACTTGCTCCAGTGCCCTCCATTGGTGTATGAGAAAGTAAATATGGAGAGGTTGAGGCGGCACTCAGAAGACGTTGCTATTTAATATGTATTTTTTAAATCTGTCATATGTTTCGGGCAGGAGCCCGTCATCAGGGATGAAAGTACATAGCAGAACTATTGTATTGTACATTCATTCCTGACGATGGGCTGCTGCCCGAAACATAGTAAATAGCAACGTCCTCCGAGTGCCACCTCTCCCTCTCTCTCTCTTTCTTTCTCTCTCTCTCTCTCTCTCTCTATATATATCTCCTTCAGAAAGTCAGTTTTACGAAACAGGCTGGATTAGAGAGTATTTTTATATACTCTTTTATGTTTCAAAGCCTGCATGGGTGTAGAAATTTCAAGACTGATACTTGGTACTAGGGCTGCAGTTATCAGACCGGGTGGTATTTGATATACTGGCTGTTGGGATCCCGGCGCTGAGTATACCGGCGCCAGAATCCCGATACCCGGCATACCGACAACTTTTCTCCCGCTGGGGTGTCCACGACCCCCCTGGAGGGAGAATAAATAGCGTCGTGCGCATAGCGCACCATGCCCGCAGCGTGGCGAGCGCAGCAAGCCCGCAAGGGTCTCTTTTGCGCTCGCCCCGCTGCTGGTATGCCGGTGGTCGGGATCCCAGCACCGGTATGCTGGGCGCTGGGGTCCCAACCTCCGGCATAACATACTACACCCATCAGACCACATTGATGTTAGTGTGCTCCAGCTCAGTCGGGAGCCGTCCACCACAATGCAGGCCTTGCTGTTTTTTCGCCAGCTATATGGTACAGATCGGGGGAATTGGGATTTTTAAATATGTTTAATTTTTCCCAATCCCCTGATGCCCCAATCCATCGCTGGTGTATGGAGGGGCTTTAGTCAGATAGGGCTGGAAGGTAATGTATTTGTTTATAGCTCTTTGTCATAACAATTTTTAAAATATTTAATTAGCTATTTAAACCACACATTACGCAAACCATACCACCAACATTATTGTAACACCCATTTTTACATTGCTGGCCAGGCCACTTCCTTGTGACTGCCCCCCAGGCTGAAAGTTGCCAGCCAGCCCCTGCTGGGGAGACACAGAGAGGAATGAGCGTGTCACCAGCAATAGAGCAAAAAGTAAGCAGGCTGTATTGTTTTTTTGTTGTATGTCTAAAGTGTGTAATTCATCTATCTGCCTTTTTATTAGGGGCCCTACTGTTTGAAGTGCCCCGGGCCCCCCATAGCCTTAACCCAGCTCTGATTAGGGTAGGGATGTACTATGCTATGCGGTGGTGAGCTGCATTGCGCCATGCTAATAGCTATCTCACCACTCCGAAGCCCCCACCCTCCAACATCCACTCTTCCCTGGCTTCCACCATCTCCTTCTCCCTCCACCTTTCCCAACCACCCAGCACTGGCTGCAGGCAGCAGTGACGTGAGCGGATAACACCGCCACCTGTGTGCTGTACCCTCTTACCACTCCGAACCTGTTAGAAATCCTCCTCAGCCTCCCGGCGCTGTCATTCTTTCAAAGCAGTTTCCGCATCACGTGAACTGTATGCACTAGCCAATGGAGTCAGGAGACAAAGGGATCACGTGATGTGGAAACTGCCTGGAAAGAATGACAGCACCGGGAGGCTGAGGAGGATTTCTATCAGGTCCGGAGCGGTAAGAGGGTACAGCACACAGGTGGCGGTGTTACCCGCTCACCTCACTGCCGCCTGCAGCCAACACCGGGTGGTCGGGAAAGGTGGAAGGAGAATGAGATGGTGTAATATGTGGGGGGTGTGTGTGTATTTGCTCCCGGGTGTCCTTCATTCGGGAGGCGAGAGGGGGGAGGTGGCTGCGCTGCTCCGGGGGAGGAGGAGGTGGAGGGTGGGGACTTCGGAGCAGTACGATAGCTATTAGCGTGGCGGAATACAGCTCAGCGCTGCGTAGCATCTTAGTACATCCCGCCCTAGAGGTCTATCTTTAGGTGTTTCTGTAGCACATGAAATAGTCATTATTTGTCTATATTCTGGTTTTATGATCCCAGGCTCAGGAGTGCATGGCAGAATCACTGCCAATGCTAATGTCTGCTACAGTAATATGTGTCAGGGTCTGCCTGCTAAGGAAGTCACCATCCAGCCATGTTACCAGGCTCTGTGACCCCCCTCATACAAACAGAGCCTAGCCCACCACACACACACACACACACACACACACACACACACACACACACACTGCCAGAAGAGCAGTGCTGCCAGTCCTATGCGTCACTTTGATTTGTTGCTCTGTGATTGGATGCTGTCGCTGCTCATCATTCAATCCTACGGTCTATCGCCATAGACCGCAGGGCACAGAGAGAACAGATCAATGAGTAGCGAGGTGTCAGAGGGAAGGGCAGGGCGGTGTGTGCAGGTCACATGACTGGAGGGAGCAGAAGCTGAGACATAATGATGAGTTTCTGTGCTCCCTGACCTGGCCATTGCAGGCCCGGAGTGGGGCCTCAGGGGGTACCTCACCCCATGCCCTGCGGGTGATGGTCCAGGGGTGTGCAGGGCACTGGCTGGACAGGGTGTGCCCCTGGGCCCAACCTCATGCAGTGCTGCCGGCCTGTGTGTGCCAACCCCCTGCCTCTTACAGCTTATAGATTGTCTGTCTGCTGCCTGTGTTATATATACAGTATATTATATATGTGTATGTTATATGCAGTATATTTTATATGAATGCACTGCAGGGGGTGTATGTTATATATACTGTGTATGTATACACTGCAGGGGGTGTATGTTGGATTGTAAGCTTCAATGGGGCAGGGACTGATGTGAATGGACAATTATTCTCTGTAAAAGCGCTGCGGAATATGTGTGCGCTATATAAATAACTGGTAATAAATAAATAAAAATATACTGTGTATGAATACACTGCAGGGGATGTATGTTATAAATGCTGTGTATGTATACACTGCAGGGAGTGATTCAGTATGTATACACTGCAGGGAGTGATTCATCCTGCCCTACGTGCACTGTTTACGCCATCAGAAGGGGCTACAGCTCCTTAACCATTGCACGCCCTTTGTCTGTGCAATATTTAATCACTCACAAAATTATGATTGGAGGTAATACTTCATATAACAAAAATATTGCATGCCCCAAGAGCGTGCAATGGTTAAGGGGGTGTAGCCCCTTGCGATGGTGTGAAGAGCACCCGTAGGGCGTATTCTGTAATTGTGGCTGTATCTGCATCCAAAGTGTCATGTTACAGTGTTTTCAGGGACTGTAAGAGGACACATCTGTATCTGCGTGTGTGTGTGTGTGTGTGTGTGTGTGTGTGTGTGTGTGTGTGTGTACAGGTAAATGTCCCCAAAATTGTAGATTTTTTTTAATTATCACATTTATGTAAATAATAGCTATTTAAGCTTGATTTTTAGTTTGTGCTTTAAAAAATATATTGAAACAGGTTTAAATAACTTTTATTTACATAATATGATAATTAAGACAATTTTGGGGGGAAAAAATTACTGGATAAGTTGCCAGATACAAATCTTTGCAGAGTCAGATTTAATGTAGGCATGATGTGCTCTGTAGCATCATAAAGCAAAATCACAGAACAAGTGTCATTACCTGTAGTATGTACAGTATTGCATACCAAGGTGGTCATTCCGAGTTGTTCGCTCGGTAAATTTCTTCGCATCGCAGCGATTTTCCGCTTAGTGCGCATGCGCAATGTTCGCACTGCGACTGCGCCAAGTAAATTTGCTATGCTGTTAGGAATTTTACTCACGGCTTTTTCATCGTTCTGGTGATCGTAGTGTGATTGACAGGAAGTGGGTGTTACTGGGCGGAAACTGGCCGTTTTATGGGCGTGTGGGAAAAAACGCTACAGTTTCTGGGAAAAACGCGGGAGTGGCTGGAGAAACGGAGGAGTGTCTGGGCGAACGCTGGGTGTGTTTGTGACGTCAAACCAGGAACGACAAGCACTGAACTGATCGCAGTTGCCGAGTAAGTCTGGAGCTACTCAGAAACTGCTAAGAGAGGTGTAATCGCAATATTGCGAATACGTCGTTCGCAATTTTAAGATGCTAAGATTCACTCCCAGTAGGCGACGGCTTAGCGTGAGCAACTCTGCTAAAAGCAGCTTGCGAGCAAACAACTCGGAATGAGGGCCCAAGTTATAACTACAATACAATCATTTGGCACTCTCCATAGGATTGCCCACAGCAACCAGGATCAAAATGAACTAATATATCCAGCAGGTCTATTCAGGAGTATTTGATTTGATGAAAGCAGAAAACTTTTTCACCTGTGTGAGTAATTTCAGTTTAAAAAATGCTTGGTAGGATAACTGCTTCCTTACTGTCCAGTGTCCACTGTATATAATTGATATACTGTATGAGTTGCCATTTATGACTTGCCATTAAAGATGTCAGCACATCAGGAGCTCCTCTTCTGTCAGTTCTGGAACCATGCTGTCAATAACATAACATTTTATGTATTTGGACACACACAGAAATGTTGGTTGGTGGTTTTTAAATGCACGCAAACATGATGGTAACAATCACTAGCAAATGACATACAAATATGATGGCATATGATAACATGGTGATAACAAATATCTGACCAGGAAAAGTATATAAGAAGAGATGCAGTTTAAAAACAGACATTGTAAATAACACTTATTTAAAGTTTATCTCTTATTGTAATAGATTAATATGTATCTGTTTCCAATATTTGTGTCAGCAATAAATGTTATCTTTACTTACAGCTGACACATTACCACAAGATTAGTATAATGATAAATATGAATGCATTAAATGCTTGTGTCACACTTGCATTTAATAATACTGCTTTGCCAGCCAGAAAAATACAGCATTTATAACCTAGTATAGTGACATCTTTCTAAGGAAAATTTGGTTTTCATGTCATTATTCTACTAAAGTAGGAAACAGCCTTTCCTTAGAGACAGGGTACATTTTCAAATATAGATTTTTCTATTCCAATCTATTCAGTCCACAGACTACTGGGATTCTGGAAATGTTCTCTGAAACAAAATAGGTTACTTATATAACATTAAAATATCTATACACAATGCATTTTTTTTTACAGAAACTGTATTTAGTATACTAGGTGTAAAAGTGTATAATCCCAGAGGCCCTTAAACAGCCATAGCTAATATAACCAGGGTATGGTAGCTAGCATATAGCCAGTACTGTCCATATATGTAGTGTAGTGTAGTGTAGTGTAGTGTAGTATATAGACTCACCAACCATCATAGTTAATGTGACAATATAAACTTACATTCTATAGCACACTATATCCCACATTTTGTATGCTAATCAGATATCTTGACTCGCTCTTTTTGTCACTATTTCCCTTTTTTTATGTTTCCCCTCTCAGCAAGAGGGCATACTTCTGAGGGCATCTTTGCAAGACAGGCCCTTTCCATATCAGCTCAGAGCTGTTGGTTTGTGAGCCTCCTAATGTAGCACTTTACATGAAAACTGTATTTCAGGGCTTGCTCTAAGCAGAATAAAAAGTTTCCCATACCAAAAAGTGATACCTACTAAACAGTCCAAATTTCCCTTGATTCTCATTATACATTTAAGATATAAGTGATGATCAGCCCAGCAATGTTTTAGAACAGGGGTGGCCAACCCGTGGCTCTTGAGCCGTATGCGGCTCTTTCTTTGTGTTAATGCGGTTCCCGGCTCCCTGACTGCCACTGCTCACCATTACACACATGAAGCCTCCTCTGACTGACGTTCAGCAGTTCAGAGGAGGCTTCATGTGTATCTCAGCTCATCTCCACTCCGCTCTGTGTGTGCAAAGTGACTTCATGATGTCACAGCCGCTCAGCACTTGAGAGGCGGATCCGCGAGGAGGGTGGATCCCAGGAGCGGGAGGACTGCAGACAACAGGTGACCAGAGAAGGGAGAACGATCAACAAGGCATGGTAAGTGAGTGTGTGGTGCTCTGCCCTGCCCTCGCTGCCTGAGATCTTTATTATGTGAACAATAAGAGGTGCCCATTGTTTTGATCTGGAGGAGCGCTGTCTAAGATCCGGTAGGGGTGGTAAGAGGACAGAGGTGCTGTCTAAGAGTGGGGGGGAGAGGACACAGAAGCTGTTTAAGAGCGCGGGGGGGACTGAGCTGCTGTCTAAGAGCAGAGGGGGGAGTGGTGCTATCTGAGAGCTAGGGGGAGAGGAGAGAGGTGCTGTGTGAGAGCTGGGGATGTGGGGGAAGAGGGATGTGCTGTCAGAGAGCTGGGGGGAGAGGAGAGAGGTGTTGTGTGAGAGCTGGGGATGGGGGAGAGAGAGATGTGCTGTCTGAGAGCTGGGGATGGGGGAGGAGATAGGTGCTGTCTGAGAACTGGGGGGAAGGAGAGGGGTTTTCTGAGAGCTGGGGATGGGGCAAGACCTTGTTCCAGCTAGACCACACCCATTTTACTAGGCCACACCCACTTTTGCACGCACGCCGTAGGAGCGCGCATGATACAGTCTCTTCAGCTTTCTTGGAGACAATTCTGGGCTCTTTGACTCAGACTAGTTGGCCACCTCTGCTATAGGTATTAAGGGGGAGATGTACTAAGCAGTGATAAAAGGGGAGAAGTGAGCCAGTGGAGAAGATGCCCATCGCAACCACTCAACATTGATGTTACATTTATAATTTGCATACTATAAAAGTAAACAGAGCAGCTGCTTAGTACATGTCCCACTATATCTCTTCAATATAATGTTTTACTGGTGCTACATATAAGCACATTCTTATGCATTTGATACTTTCAAGGTTACTTTATATAAACTGTAATTTTCAATAACTACATTACCAATCCATGTGTCTGTGGCTTTCTGAAAGCCCAATAGACCTATCCTGAGGTCAGTTATGGGTTTGGGTTTAAGAATACACATTTGTTGGAGGCCTTTTTACACTTTTCTATTGGCTTGTAGTGGTGGGTATATGGAATTCATATCCACAGCCTATTCATGGTTTCCTTACCAAACCAACTCTTGAGCCAAGTAAGGATGAAGAAATAACAGCTTACAAACTTAACAGTCAGTTAGTACCTGACTGAAACAATGAGAAGGGACCCATTATATAATGGACACCGGGCAAAATTTACTTAAGTTCAATTTTGGTGATTCAAGGTACTTGGCTGTATGTTTCAATTCAATTTCCATTCGATTTGGGTTGACCAGATTTACTAAAGCCCAGACTGAATGTCAAATCAATTCTAAGGCAGAGTCAAGTCATATCCCAATAGAAATCGAATTTCTGTAAAACATTGATGTTTTCAAATAGAACAACATGAAATCCCCAAATTTACTAAAGTTCGATTTAAAAATGGACTTCAAAATCGAACCTCAAATAGAACCTCAAATCTCCAAATGTTTAGAGTGATCCTAGACATTCAATTTTGACTTTTAAACCCATTGTAAAGATAGGAAATTGATACTGATGACTTTTTAAGTACCCAAAAATACATAGGGGAGTGTGGGAGTACCAAATATAGATGCCCAAGGCTATGGTATGTTGTACACCTACCTACACAATGCAAAACACCACATGACTGAAAAACCCCTGGAGGAGCAATCTGAGCACCATCAGCAGCTTCATGAGTTGAATAGAGCACATAGTTATGCTTCTAGACATAAAAAAAATATTTTTTATTATGCAATAGATTACACCAGAGCACAATATTGGGCAACTTTGCTGACTTCCTCAGCAATTCATCCTTGTCTGTCAAAAATCTTGTTGGACAAATGCCAGAGGGATGGTTGTTGTGTAAGATACCAGTATGTGTTAATAAAGTATTAATAAAGAGGCACATATTGCCACCCAATCCATGACAGAATGCATAAAAAAGTATTCAAAATGCATATTTTTCTATAATTTTGAAAAAAAATTGACATTGTGCTCTGCTGTCGTCAATTGCATATTAGCGCACAAAATATAAAAATACCCCAAAAAACATAAATTTTGTTCTCATTTTTAAAACAGTGTAAACAGAGAGCTTCCCCTTTAATTAGTGTGCATGTGAGATATGAGGGATTTGAGGTGTGATTTAGGAAGAGATCTCATACATTCAATTCTAAATCATTTTCAAACATGAATCCACATTGAATTTGATTTGATAATCAAATGAAAAATCTATTTTTTGTAAATAAGGCAAATTTCAAAAAGTTTTAAATATGTAGAAAAATGTTTAGAAAGTTTAGAGTTGATTTCAGTCGATTTAGAAGATTCATAAAGTCCTTCCCAAAATCGAATTTTAATAAATTTACCCCAGGTCAGAAACAGGAACACCTGTGGCAGTGTAACTATACAGCAGTTTATTCACGTACTCTCTAGTCAAACCATAACAGTGTAGGTCAATCCACTTAAAAATAAGATGTATTAATGGAAATGTTGGAAATGCTAGTTAATTTTTACAAATGTACATAGTATAGTTTTTTCTAATAGAAAAGCTTTCAGAGGTCCTAAAAAAAAGTAACATGGAAAAATGATTGATTACCAAGAAAGCAATTTACGTGGAAATAAACATTAGTGATTCTGTTTATGCAGACTTCTATAGCAAATTGCATGCTGTATATAGATAATAAATATATTGTCCAAGATTTAATAAGCTGCAGTTTGCATTTGTAATGATGATTGATGTTTGGTTGGCAGACATATGCATTATATCAAAGGCAAAACTGCACATGAAGTGTATGAATGTAAGAAAAAAACAACCAATGTTGGTTTTGTTAGCTTTAAAAAAAAACTGCTGTGCAATGTAACAAGTGGTAGTTTACAAAACTGCAAGCCAAACGGTATGAAAAAAGTGAAATACTGTAGTTGTTGTTATGACAGGAGAGTTTCTTCAGACCATATGTGACTTTTAAAATATGTTAACAAAGATGTTTCAATTTTATACAATGGTGTTTAGAATAAACATCAAGCACACTTTCCCTAAGTTCTTTGAAGGGCTTCCTCTCTTGCGCTTCAGTAATGGGACATATGTACTTGTATATGTAAAATAAAAAAAAACACAAAGCTTCCTCATGAAATACAGTTAAGACTTTAAAAAGTTCTCAACGTTCCAACATCATAAATTGAATTCATTACATGTAACACAGCAAATGAAGTACTGTATATGCAACAGAATGTAGCTGCAACAAATTTGATGTCAAACGTATGAAAAGACCCTTGAAAGTCAGACTTGGGGAACATCTTAGAGGGATTCCAAACTTTTTTTTTAAATATTTCTATCTGCCATATCTTTTAAAAAAAGAACATCATTGTTCAATTAATGCTGTTTAGGGTTTTTTATGGCATTAAACTTATTAACGTCACAGAAAATATAAAGATGTAATGAGTTTATTAGCAAAGGCAGAAATTAAGTATACTTATACATATAAAGCCTGGGACCTACCGGTGTTATCTAAGACTTGGAATTAAAGTTGTCCTTATAATAAGGCATACAGGTTTTTTATACAAGGAAAACTATGGATACGGTTGTCATTTAAGTTATTATATATATATATATATATATATTTATTTATTTTTTTAAGATAGGGCAATAGAGGTTTCTATAGAAACCATTATTGCATTTTAATTATGAAATGTTATATATATATACTGTATGTATTTTTGGGTTGGGTATGTGTGACCAGAGGTCAGGAGACTGATGGTCAGCATACCTCTGCTGGTATCCTTGCAATGGAATGCTGGTGGGGGGGCCAGTGCAACAAGCCCCTTGCAGGCTCTCTGCACTCACCACAGGTTCTATTCCCACTCTATGGGTGTTGTGGACACCCAAGAGTGGTAATAGTCCCTGCTAGTCGGCATGTGGACTGTCGGGATTCTCAGGGGGTGGGATGTAGGGGGAGGTGTTGTGACCGGCAGTATCCTGTCACATAACTACATTCCGTATTTTTATGTAACTCACAATACGTCACTTCCGGGAGGAACACCGGAAGTTTCCAGTGGATGTTATCGGGATAGGACACAGACAGATATGGATACCACGTAATTTCTGGTTCTAGAACCAGAATTTTGTGAATCATCATCGCATGGACAGTGGTATTGAGTGTTTTAAAGTGGACATTGTTCTCAAATTATGCTTTATACAGGGTTAGAGTCCACTAATGAGGTGGCACACACATGGAGCAGATCATCTAATTAGATTAGGTATGTAATGTGCACACATTGGACTTCCCCATTCTGTACCTTGAAAAAGATCCATCTTAAATCAAAACAAGTTGGGAGGAGCATTCTAATCTTGATGAAAGAAGTATATACCAACAGAGGAAGCACATGTAGAGGAATGAGGCCCTGTACTTACAACATCACTTAATTTTCTCATACTGTGATTAATGGGTTAGATCCATTTAAGAAAAATCCACTTAAAAATAAAATGTATTGATGTAAATGTTTGAAATGTTGTTCAGACAGATTGGTTAAATCACGTATTTAACCAATTTGTATGAATGACAGTTTTTGTCCATTTTCCAGTGTTTGCTCCCATAAGTGTCAAGATCTATTTATGTTTGACATTATTAATTTACAAGTGAGCTACAGCTATCCATTGGTTAGCCTCATTAAAGTTAACATTTGCATTTCATAACTATATTGCAAAATTTTGTTTTTATATGTGTGAATGCTTTAATCGTGATTGCAATTATCAGTGGTTCTCAAACTCAGTCCTCAGAACCCCAAGCAGTTCACATTTTCCAGGTCACCTAACCGGTGCACAGGTGTAGTCATTATTCATGGTCACATTTTAAAAGACATACAGATGGGACTAATTATTTAAATTGTGGTTCTGTGAGGAGATATGGAAAACATGATCTGTTTGGGGACCGGAAGACCAAGCTTTAAAACCTACGTTATTATAATGTATATGATTAATTCATTGTGTTATTTTTGTTACATACACTTTTTGGTTTGGAATATTAACAGGTGTCAATAGAGGTGAGCGTATGCAATTATTTTTTTTAACTATTTAATTTAAAAAAAGTTTTACTCTTTGAAATTCTTTATCCAGTGTTTACCTACTACAAATCCTTGGGATTCCTAACAGTGTATGTTTTACAGATCTCCTCAGCATCACAACTGAAATAAACAACACATATCACAGAACCCCACCCCAGCCTGGGTTTTACTTCACCATGCCAGTATTGAATAGTGCTTAGGTCACAGGTTCTCAAACTCGGTCCTCAGGACCCCACACGGTTCATGTTTTGCAGGTCACCTGTAGATTTTTTAAATGTGACAGTTGGTGATACACAGTGCAGCTGCTGGGAGACATGGAAAACGTGAACCGTGTGGGGTCCTGAGGACCGAGTTTGAGAACCACTGGCTTAGGTGATCTATAGACTCTTAAATCACACACAATTATTATTATTATTATTAAATTTTATTTATAGGGTACCACAAGTGTTTCACAGCACCGTACATACGGAATACATTAGAACAATAAAGTGTACACAGAGCTTAACATTACAGTAACAGAAAAACTAAAACAGAGCATAAGTAACAATTTGCAACACAATTCTCAGTACACACTACAGCCGAGATGAAAGGAAGTAAAGAAGTAGTCATCATACTTCTAGGGGCAGGTAGCCCCTGGAAGAGATAAACAGTAATGAGCGGGAGGAGATGCAGGTATAGACATTTGCTACATAGGGGAGAGCTGTAATTGTAGTGTGAGAGAAGAGTGTTGTGAGAAGAGAAGGGTAGAGGGCCCTGCTCCAAGGAGCTCACAATCTAATTATTACATACATGTAGCATAGGCCTTTTACAGACACGTGAATTCAGAGCACAGAGAAAAGCTGATAAAGATTTTAGATTGATTGAGAAAGCTCTCCAGAGTTAAAGTATACAGAAAAGTAGGTTTTAATTAGCAAAACACACAATTATGGTATGCACAGTCAACTTTGAGTAAATAAAAAAAAAGTCAGAAAAAGCTAACACATCTTATGCTGAGGTCAGGTCTGAGTGGAGGGAGCCCATGGAAGGCAGAAAGATGGACTCCTAGCCTGAAAGCCTCCTTTGAAGAGTGAAACCCCAGCAGCATCTCTTGCTGGAAAATATAGGCCCACAATACACTCCTTCCAGTAGACCCCATGTCCCAGGCTGAGAAAGTAAAATCCTTTGTTCACATAAGGCTTGCTTAGATATAAATTAGGCTGGTCTCTGAGACCACTACTCATTTATCTCTTGTGTAGGGGACCTGGTTGAAAGTTCTGGTATTTTGGGGAGTGAACATGATGCTTTTAACACACAACCTTTTACAACTGGAACAAGATATTTATCTGTTCTCTGACTCCAAAGAAGCATAAACTATCTGCCCCCTAGGTCACAATCAGAACACAGCATAACAGCCTTTTTAATACAGTACATAAAAATCAAGTCATCAAGTCACATCCAAAATCTTAGGTACAGAGAGACTTGTAGAAATTGCCATACCATGGCAATACCACACCACCTGTGGATCCTTTGAAATATATTAGCCATCAATAGATACACATGTTCATCCAATAGATCTGAAAAAATATACACTGTTAGGATTTCCTGAGGACCGGAATTGGAAAACACTTCTTTATCATATACTGTACCACACGCATATATAGATATTAGACAATTGTCTAATCCAGTGAGGACCCATCCCCGAGCTCACACCTGAATAAGGTGGAGGAAGGCTACTGTAACACTCTCCTGTATTGGTCATGGCATATTGTTTTTTTCTGTATGTAAAAATCATTGTTTTAAAAGATTACTGAATTTTTGATGAATAACTGAAAAATAATTTCTTGGTATCTTTTACTGATTGGCCAGTTGGCCTTTTCTTTGGGTGACTTCTTTTTTTCGATGTGAGGGTATTTCCTACAGGATTGCCTCCATAACCATTATTGGATTGAGATTAACAGAATAAGAAGAAGTATATACATAAGAAGTTTACCTTCTATGAAATTGTAATAGACTGATGGATCTTCAAATGTGAACATCTGAGAATAAGATATAATCTAATCTCATTTTATGTCAGCGCACTCTGGAATTGTGTGTGATTTACAGTATGTGTTATGTATATGTATACATTTTGAAATGTAATGATGCACAAATAGCAAATGTCTGTTTTGTTAAAACTTTAAGCAAACTTTTTACATATTAGCAATCAGGTGAAAATATGTCAAATACTCTAAAATAATAAAATGTTGACAAACACATAAAGATTAAGGCATTTATTCACCAAACTTAATTTTCTTTCTTCTTCAACTAGCCAATTTTATGAATTTGGTGGCTTTGCAACAGAATTTATATGATGATATGTAGTTAAATGCTACAAGCTGTTTCTTACATTGTGTTTTTGTGCAGAAGTCATTAGCCACAATAACATCACATGTCTAAGACACCAGAAAAAGAATTCAGGCTGATAAGACTGCAGGTGCATGTTGTTTACTTGGCTCTATAAAATGGTCTGCATATCCTCATGCTTGTCGCTTTGCAATTGGAGCATCACAGTGCTGTACGACTGTACATCCAAGGAGATATGATACACTATGATACCCTGTAATATTGATTGCTGTTTATCTTCTATCACCTGTATACTGTTATCTTCAATAAAACCTACTCTGGTTTGGAATCAATGTGTGGACTAACCTCCTTGCTGGCATTTAACAACTTGTAGGCGAATAGGTTATGGGCCCAGCACTGCAGCAGTGAAGGACATGCTCAACAGCATTACAGCTTCATATTGAAGGTAAAAATGTATATTCGAAGCGCAAGTAGGACCTTCATAAAATTTAAATTCTCAGAGAACTACTCTACTTGGAAATTTGCTATAAGAATGAAGTCATAGTGTTAAAAGCTGAGCAACACAATTGATCTAGAAGACACACCTAATCCCAAAGTGTATGATAGAGCCATTGGAACCATTGGCTTGGCTGTAGAATAGTAAGTATATTCCATCATCAATGGTTAACAGTGCAGACAGCTTACAAAGAAAATGGTCTTATGAGGAGAATAAACCTCAGACATTATTTGCATGGGACTAAACTAAATGAATGTAATGACATGAATGAATACATTAATAAGCTGTTATCCATCACCCAACAATTGGTGTTTGCTGGAGTCAAGAATGACAACAAATAAATGGTTATGTTGGTTATAAATAAGCTATGTAAATGCTAAATGGTTATAAATAAGCTATGGTTATGTTGCAAAATCTGACCACAGAAATCAAATTTATGGTAGTGGCATTTGAATGAAAACACCACTGCATTAACTACTGATATTGTAAGATTCAACAATTAGATAACTCAGCGCTCCTGCCCACACATAATTAATTAAACACCATTGATCGTATTTTTAAAGCCAACCTGATTTTGCCTTATAACTGATTGTGGCTTTAAAAATACATGCATACTCGCCAAAATAACTGCACAGCCTGCATCTCGCAGGCTATTACATATGCCCCAAAAATGCAGATTGGGGAGTAGATAAAGACAACAGAAGTTCTTATACTGGCTATCTATTTGAATTAGTAGGCGCAGTGATAAGTTGGTCAAGTATAAAACAACCAACAGTTGCTTTAACTTCAACAGAAGAAGATATATGGCCTTGACTAATGGAGCAATAGAGGCACTTTGGATCAAAAGCACTTTAAATGAACAAAAAGTTCTAAACCCTAAAAAAGCTCTAAGCATCCCATGTGACAATAAAGGTGTTAAAAAAAAACTGTCTGAAAGTACAAAGAAAGCACCATGGCAGATAAAATCCCATCGCTATTAAACATTATTTTCATTAGAGAACTTGTCAAAAATGAGTTAATTACAGTGAACTATATTTTGGGTCAGCAAAATATTACTGATATACTCACTAAAGGGTCTATTCATTTCTTCTTAATTTCTACAAAAGTAGGTGATAATTATACATTTTCACGTATCATTAACAGTGTAATGCAGGACTTTTCACAGTCCTCCCACCGTACTGTAGCATGATGATGTGGAAAATGTGTCATTCATCAAGTTTTAAATACAGCTTTTTTTTCAGAACTTGTGATACTGTACGCCATCCTGAAATTTAATACAGACACCTATTGTGTGCACAAGCTGCCTTTTACAGTACATGACAGCTTGCGTAGTAAAGCGATCTTTTCAGATCCCTTTCACAGCTTCGTTACCCCTCCTCACCCGACAATGAAGCTAAATCAGGGCTCCAGCATGCCTCTATCATCCAGACAAATAGATCTGGTGGGCATGGGGAGGTCTGCGGCTGCAGCATCACAACACTAACTTTTTTCCAGCTGGGTAGTCCCAAAGGAGGGGGTGGGGTGGGGTTAGTGGGCAGGTGGGGGCAATTGGTCAGCATAACTTTTTTCAGCTCAGCAGATCAGACATGTGTGGGGGGGCTGATATTCTATTTCCGTGGCTCTGTCTGTGAAGATTTACCTCCCCACTGCACTGCCACCCAGCTCCACTATATTTGTGGCCGCCATAGTTTGCAGTGTTATTGTAAAATTAGGGTGTCTGTAGTCAGTCTACAGTAGTCTCAAGTGTCACTGTCTGCAAGGCTACATGGGAGCACTTCTAAGTGCTGATTCTTGTAGCCCTTCTATTATTTTTTTTAAAATGTTATATTATTAAATATATACCACACAGGTGTTTGTGCGAAAAATTAAAAGAATACAGTATATGCATACACAAGTCTTGGCTGCATGGATGCAGCAGGTCCCAGCACAGTGATCACACAGACATCATACTGATGGGAAAAAATATCACAATTCCGGAAAGCTGAAAAATATACATTAGTGAAGGAGGCATGATGAATGCCTCAGAAATGTCCATTGAACTCGCAGTGAGTTAAAAAATTAATTATCACCTACAACAATTTTATCAGGATGAATAGACCCCTGTAGGATAAGTCCTTACATCACAAGCACTGAGTACATTTCACGGAAAATATGAACTGAGATGTGATGATTAATAATGTGTCAGGTCTCTTAGATTTTCTGTTTCCAGACGTGACCACAATGGACCAGTGGTAGATGCTGAATAGTGAAATCTAGGTAGTTTGAGGTACAGTAGCTTCTGAGGTACAGTAGCTTCTGTACATGGACTGAAGGTTGGAAGGTCACGTGGAGGAGCCAGTTGAATACAGACTCATACTGATAAGTATTGGGGTATTTGCCAAATACCCAGGATAGAGGCATGGAGTCTAAACCCACCAGCAGTCTTCACCAGGAACCCATACAAGGGGATATGGTCTTTGCTGTAACCAACGGATAGGTTGTGGCCCTCTACTTGGGTCTCCTAGACTACAAGCAGTGACTATAAAGCTAAAGTGACTAGGGTTGGATAGACTGAGTTAAACTGGTAGAGCTTGAACTGGACTGGTATTGGCAGGGCATGAACCGGTCTGGAATTGGTAGGACTAGAATAGGCTGGGCCAGCTGGAACCTGGTAAACTTTACCGGCTGAAACCCGGTAATTGGACTGGCTGGCCCCGGGAAACTGGACCAGATGGGGCTGGGGAAACTGAACCAACTGGGACCAGGAAACTGTACCATCTGGCACCGGGTACCTGGACCATCTGGAACCGGGTAACTGGACTAGCTGGGACTGGGTAACAGGATAGTTTACTTGATCCAATCTGCTGTCAACAAGGTATACCACCCCAGGAATCCAAACACAGGAGCCAGGAATGAAGCTTGGTCAGCGATGTTGCTCAAGTCAATTGCACATTGCCTGAGCAGGGCTTTTATCAACCTTGCCTTACACTGATTGGAGAATTGGATCAGGTGGAAACTGCAATGCCATAGATTGTTGAATTCAGGCTCAGCAGATGATTGGTAACTGGAGTCAAGTGACATCATCACAGTACTGCACACAGGAGCGCATGCATAACCTCTGCAAACAAGCACACAAGTAGTTACCAGCTAGTCTGTGGTCTCTGCTGCAAACTGGAGTCTGCACAGGTGCACAATCAGCATGTGGAAAGCAATAACACAGTCTTACACTGAAGGTATAGCAGCTAGGAAGCTGAACTCTGTATGGAGCTTAAAGCAATGCTAAGTGAAACCCTGAAAACACTGCAGTACAAGAGGTAATCACACAAAGACATCACTTGGTACAGAATAAATTAAGTCAGGATCACAACATAATGCGTTGTGTTTGGTATTGCTTGATGCTTTTATTATGTTTTGTTAAAGGAAGTTTTGAGTAAGTTTGAGATATTAAGAATAAGAGACATTTCTAAATGAGGGGGGTTGTTGACATGTAGTTAAATGATTAAGTGCTACAAGCTGTCACTTTATTGAATATTATTGTGACCCATCAGCCACAATAGCATCACATGTCTGAATCAACAGACTTTAAAGTCAGGCTGATTAGACTGCAGGTGCATGTTATTTACTTGGATCTATAAAAGGGTATGTATATGACAAAGCCTTTCACTTTGTTATTGGAGTGTCACTGTGTTGTATGTCTGCACAGTCCTTAGCCCAGAAGTGATTGAAACGCTATCATATTGACTGTTGTTTATCTACTATCACCTGTATCCTGTTATCTTCAATAAAACCTACTCTGGCTTGAACTCTATGTAAACTAACCTCCTTGCTCACATCTGCTATGCACCTACTAAAATGTAGGCATCTGTCAATATTAAAGAGGTAAGTTTTTATGGCAATACATGTATTGCCTTTAAAGAAGATCACAGATTTTAAGCCTGTGTCAAAATTGCAGAAAAAACACACAACATTTGCTTTTGAAAAAACTGCCAATTGTTAAATAATCTCCTAATGCCATAAATTGAGCATTCACTATACAGTTACCTTCCAGATCACCTGTCCAATCTGACTGGTTGGAAGGAAAATCTGGTAATGTATCGAGCAAATGACAATCAACTATTTGCTCCCAAACACTGGAAAGCAGACAAAACTGTCTTTCAGACAAATTGGTTAAATTCTTGATTTGTCCATTTTGTCTGTATTCCTGTGTTTGGGTGCAAATGGTCAATTGTCATTTGCTCCCATACATAACCAGAATTTCATTCCAGCAGCCAGATTGGACAGATGAGTCAGGATATAATGAAGTCCGAATTCAGCGGCCGCATGTGCTGCCGGCCGAACTTGAACTGATTTTAAAGGAGCAATCACTTACAAGGCTAAACCATGAAAAAACATCTGAGTTCGGCTGGCAGCCTGCATGGCCACTGAACTCAGACTTTATTACATACCGGCCTTGGTCTGCCGAATAATTGTATAATGTATGCCTAACTTTATTTAACATAAGAATCACCGAACAATTAATTGTATATGTACAGTAGATCTACTGAAAAGATAACAGATCAATATGTACCGATATTTAATGCAACTCCACCCATCCCATTGTTAAAATGTTCATGATTTCATGCACAATGCTTGGTAATCTGGCTCAATTGAAACGCCTCTTTATTTTAGTAATTTCAAGCGTTAGAAAACAAAGCACATAAAACTAGATAAAGCCAGTGCACACAATGTTGCATTGGGGGTCATTCTGACCTATTCACTCGCTGCAGAGCGAACGGGTCGCTGCTGCGGATGCGCCGGTGCCGTAGTGTGCCAGCACATGCCAGACGGCCGAAGGCCGTAGCAGGGATGCAATCACCTCTGCCTGATTGACAGGCAGAGGCGATCGCTGGGCGAATGGCGGCATTTGGCTGCCATTTCGTGAGTTTGGTCCGGCCAATGCAGGCGTGGCCGGACCAAGCGGAGGGCGGGCCGCAGCGGCTGCACGCTAAAGCTGCGATGGCTGGGAGCTACTCTTGAAGTGCAAAGGCATTGCCGCTGTACGATGCCTTTGCACTTCTGCAAGGTGGGAACGGACTGACATGCAGGGCGAGCTAGCCCTGTGCTGGGCGTCCCCCTGCTTGTCATGGAAGAAGATCGTAGCTGTGCTAAATTTAGCACAGCTACGATCAACTCGGAATGACCCCCATTGTGTATACAACAATACACTAGGCAGTCACAGAGCTCTTTTAGTACCATGTGTTAATTGAATTAGTAATCTAAACAGCAAATAATGCTATTATTAATAATTGTTTGCCAATTATTTTGCCTATTATTAGATTAATTAATTAAATATAAAGGAAAAACTCTACATAATACATATAATAATAATAATAATAATAATAATAATAATAATGAGAAACATAGCATATTGTGTACCATTGTTTATCCATAAAATCAATGAATGCCCTATTTATTAAATGACCTCCAGTTACAGAATGTACTCATTGTATAAAAAGTGTAGCACTATGTACACAGCGTTTATCAAATGAAGAGAGTAAGATAAAGTCTACAAATGCAACATGCATTTTAGTATTTACTTTTCAGTAATTGTTAAAATAAATTCCCTAATTTGCTGAATCTATTCTTTGCATAGGTCAAGTGTACAGGTAGAAATAAAGCAGATATGCTGGAAGTAGAGACATACTGTATGCCAGCTATTAAGTACACTCTTGTTGCTAGTTCCTGTTGGTGGTTATTGCTGTTTTATTATTTAAATATATTGGAATTTGTTTTTGTATTAGTCTCAATTGTACACCCTTTGCAAACAAATGGTACATCATTCTGTAAAGAAATTAAAAGATGCTGATAGAAAAGTGCATTGCAATAACAATTTCTAAAATATGCATGTCAACTGATTATGTATTTTATACAGTGAGTTGCATGAGATACAAAAATCGATTTCCACAGCATTGCCAAAGTAGTACTTCTTGCAAGGACAATAAATGAGGTATGAAATATTTCATATTATGTTTATTATTATTTAATGTTGTAAGTTAAACCAGAATCAAGCCACCTTTTGCTTGACCTGCAACTAAACAATGTCACTTCCCATTTCAGCCGTGTTACACAGCTTCATATTTAAGTCTAAATGCAACTGAAATGAGAAAAAATCTGCTTCATCTGTATTTGCATGTGTTCATTTCTGGAGCATATGCAGATCAAAAACATGCAAGATACAGTACATTCCATGCAAGATATACTCAACTCCACTGCAGTCCCAATGTCAATGAGATATATACAAGATGGTATTTTGTTCAAAATAAAATATTAACTGCTTATTCACCTTTATGTTGGTGAGGTTGTAATAAAAGAGTTGACCTCTATATATTTTGTGGTTATAACTTAACATTTTCAACTTTTGGGCAGATATTCAAGACCTACATATATATATATATATATATATATATATATATATATATATATATATATATATTTCCAGTAAGGTCACGTAGACCAATAGAGGGCACTCACCAAAATGTAAAATCCAAAGAGGGTCTTTATTAAGTCAGCATAAATTCAGTATAAGTCGACGTTTCAACCCTATACTGGTCTTCCGGCTTCCGGTAAGGAGCGCTTGAAACATGCAGGGTCCTGTGTATAATAATACCTTGTTGACTATTAGGTATGTACCACACTATTATGGTTTTTGTTATGGTATTTAGAGGCTGGTTTATGTTGTAGTATTTATACGCTGGATATATGGCAATGCAGTACTCTGCACCATACGTATAGTAGGTTGTAGTTTGTCCATCTAATATAGCTTTTAGGCATATGTAGATTTATTTGGACCCTGCACTCTGTATGACTTATATCTATTGCACAGCCACCCATTAATTAACTATCTAATTAAACAATTATTGTCTATACTGAGAGGTATATAAGGGAGCCTGGGCGGCATGGTCAGTATGTCTCCTGCCTCCATGGTGTGAGGATGTCCTGGATACCTGTCTTAATAATACCTGTACAGGGTCGAAACGTCGACTTATACTGAATTTATGCTGACTTAATAAAGACCCTCTTTGGATTTTACATTTTGGTGAGTGCCTTCTATTGATCTACATGACCTTACTGGAAATATTTGTGGAACATGAACTGTTACCATTGTGGAGCACCCCACAGATTAAGCATATTTGGATATGTGTGCAGATCATCGTTCATTATATATATATATATATATATATATATACATATATATATATATATATATAGAGAGAGAGAGAGAGAGAGAGAGAGAGGAGGGGGGAGAGAGCATGCTGGAGTACCACTGAGCTCTTGGAGAATCCTTTTAGGTATCCCTGTCACAGGTTTGGTAAAAACACTACCAAGATTACAGTGTCTTTTAAATTATACAAGATTTCATTCTACTTGCCCTAAATGTAATCAGAAATAGAGTCTAGATAAAAATACCTATGGAAGAAATGCACTCACTATTAACATGGAAAAGGTGATACATTTTACTAAATTTGGGAATTATAGATTTCTTGAAACCCTTGAAATCTTCATAAGATCTCCACATATATGTCTAAATTGGAATTTATTGTGTATACTGCAACTAGAATGTCACTCTCTTTACTTACGGTACTTTAATATTTTTTTTCTTTTCTGTTCTTCCTCCTTAGATGCTTTAAATTGTATAGAAAAACAGAAATTTCAAGCAAATTAAATATTTATAATATTGTAAGGGTTATTTATTTTTTGTATGCAATTTATATCTAAAAAAACATGTTGTTAATCTGTTACAGTATATTGAAATTAAGGTCATTGTTAAAAAAAAGTAGTTACAGTATGAACCCATTGATGTTTTTACGGCAAAAATATTGCTGTTTTAGTATTGATATAATTGTATATTTTACTTCCTTTGTTCTTTATACTTTTTCAAGATCCACTGTTCTGATGAATTAGCAAAGCTCTTCTTACATTCTTTTCATGAATACCAGATGTACTGTGATAAGGATGAGTATGGATTTTTAATTAATTGTAAAAGGTTTTGGTAAATCACTTAGTTTGTTATTTATTCTCTTTTACTCTCAATGACACCTTAGTTAAAAAATAAATACTGATTGTTTTGATGTGAGATGTTTTTGAAAGATAGATTAAAAAATATACAAGACATGCATCATGCTGAAATGTATAAAGTAAATAAAACCAAGAATTCAAAGGAACTATAAAGCAACAGTTATGTTATCTATTTTATGATACAGTGTTCATATAAGACAATGAAAAAACTTTTGGAAGGAATAACTAAATGCAAAAGAATTTTATACAAAAAATTCTAGCTATATAATAAATGTCTAATTACTCTAAACATTGTTCTAAATGTTTAGAGGGTACAAGAAAAACATTATATTTGCTTAATTATGGAAATCTCTCTGAGCTTGTAGAATGATTATTTCAAGTCAGATTGCAGAGTTTTTGTACACTCCAAGGTAATTATTGTTAGATAAAAAAAGCTTGAGCTGCCATCATCTGGATGCCCCAAAGACTTTGTTGGCACAGTGCTTAGGGTCAATTGTTTCTTAAACTACTTTTTGGAGTATATTCAATATGACAAGCAAATCAATCTTTTTCACTTTGGGGACTGGTGATGAAATTCTACATTTTATAAAGCATTGCCCTGAGAGTATAAATTGAATGAATAGCTTTCAGACCCGTTCAATTTAACACCATTTTAGCAGAGATACTATAAGTACAGAACACAAAAGGCGTTTTCAGCTTTTTAACATGAAAAGATAGATTTATTTTTTTACAAGGTGACATGCCACTTACAACCATGTACAGAAGAATCTGACAAGGTTTTTATAGAAAGCATGCATTACAAAGCAGGGAAACACTATTGTTCTTTAACACAATAGCAGGTGTACATCAACGTAAAATTATATAGTTCTACTACCTTTCCACTCTTTATTGATTATAAAACTTTCCTTAGGTATGGTAGCCTAGTTAGAAAACTTGAAAAAAGACAATGCTCCATCCATTGTTTCATAAATTCTAATTATGATGATCAAGAGAAAAACAAAACATAGAATAATAGTTACAGTATAAATGCAAGAAATATTTTTCTGAATCAAAAGATGACATTTGGATGAATTTCCTCAGTAATTTATTTTGCACATTATATATCCATATATCTTTTTGTAAATACCACAATCCACTTCATTTTTAGGAATCTTTTACATTTGCTATCACCACATTATATGGTAAGAAAATGCACCACTTAACAACCCTTACAACAATATGAAACCTATTTCCCCCTTTCTAGGGACCCCTCTCTTTTTTATGGAGAGTAGTCTGGTAGACAAATGTTTGTACTGACTTCAAATATACTTACAGTACATTTGTGTCCTCATACAGTCAGAGCCGGATTAAGGGGAGGCCCTGGGGTAAGTACCCCGGGCCCCCTTTTTAAAAGGGCCCCCCGCAGCCCCGCCACCCACCATAGATTGGATCTTTGATCCGATCTGCGGTACTGTGTTCCCGGCTCCCCACTGCACTGCCAGACACTGTTGTGGCCACGGCGGCAACACAAGGAGTAAAGACAGCTGGGCGATGACTGTCCCGGCTACCCTCTGCATCAGCAAAACACCAGCGCCAGCCCCCCCTTCACACACGCCTGCAGAGATTCCCTATTAATAGTACCCAACGCCCGGTCAGGACTGATCGGGTTAATCACGGCCGCAGTTCAACCTCCTGGCTCCACCTCACAGTGTCTTCCTATGTGTGCTCCGATGTGACGCGCTGATGTCACGTTGCCCGCCCACCCCGCTCTCTCTCAGTCACTGTGCCAGACCATGAGGACGTGGAGGAACAGGTTGCTCCTCTTGTGCAGTCTATTTATGTTTAATAATGGTGTGGCCTCTGCAGGGCATTGGGCAGCAGCTGTCAGCCTGTCAGAAGTACTGTACGCAAAGTCCCTCAGCGTGGCTTCTGTAATGTAAGTAACCTGCTGCAGTCTGCAACTGCAAGGGAAAGGAGTGGAGGGGGCCAGGCAGGAGGAATATATAAGTAAAAATAATTCAGTACATTTTTAGGAGGGTGATATAATTAGAAAAACATTATTATTTTAAAATACACAGTATTAAAAAGCTTTTATATATATATATATATATATATATATATATAGGGTTGGGTATGAAATGCTGTCTGTCGGGATGCTGGTGATCAGCGGCATCCCGACAGTTGAAATCCCAACAAGAGCCAGTAAGTGTTCTTCTAACCCTCTCTCTACCCTATCCTAACCCTCCCTTTTAGGTACCTAACCCTTGTACCCTCGCAGCCCAAGCCTAACCTCCCCGGGTGTTGCCTAAACCTGAACCCCCTTCACCGCACCCTAAACTTAACCACCCCCCCACTGCAGCCTAACCCTAACCCTCCCCTCCCCGCAACCTAAACCTAACCTTCCCTCCTGCACCCTAACCCTAATTCCCCGGGTGGTCGAGTAAACCTAACCCCTTCCCATCCCCGGTGTACTTACCTGCCCCGCTGTTTGGACATTCAGGATCCCAAGGGTCAGGATTCCGGCATCAGTGTTCTGTTCCCGTTCAGGATTCAGTCATCTGTTGGGATTCCATTGCGGGTATCTTGTGCGCTGGGATCCTGACCGTCACGATTTTAACTGCATCTCTATGTATGTATGTATGTATGTATGTATGTATGTATGTATCTATCTATCTATCTATCTATCTATCTATCTATCTATCTATCTACACACAGATACATATATATATTTCTATATACACACACACACATACATACATACATACATACATACATACATACATACAGTATCTATCTATCTATCTATCTATCTATCTATCTATCTATCTATCTATCTCTCTCTCTATATATATATATATATATATATACACACATACATACTGTATATATCTATATCTACATATTTATACATATATATATATATATATATATATATAAAAAAACACACATACATATACACATATCTAATCTGTTCAGTATGTTAAAATATGTATTTTTTTTATAATCATATCACCCTCCTAAAAATATATTGACTTATTTTTACATATTTATACATTATAGAAATCATATGTACATAAGCCTCCACAATTTTATCATTCTGTACTTCCTGATGACAGGGGTTCGCTCCCCAAATGCTGTATGGCGTTCTCAAGTGATGCCTGTGTCCCAACGATGCTGAAGCGACGTCACAACATATTCGACACTGATGGGTAATCTATGGAACAGTACTCCTGGCGTGTGCGCTAATATATATTTTAACCTTATCTAATGTGACTCTCTTTTGGTCAGTGCTGAGCAATTCTCTGTATGCAGTTATAGCAGACAGGTGGCTGATTTATCTGATGTTGTAGGTATAAAGGGGCAGCCATGGGCAACATCTCCACTGGGTCACTTCTCCACTTTTTTCACTGCTTAGTATCTCCCCCATAGAGTTATTCATATAGACCCGGAAATTACGCCACTTGTGTTCCAGGGTGGACATTGGTCTACATTTTGGCCCCAAACTTTGATTGCTTGTGGGGTATGTAAGGATCTGTTAGACAGGATCTTGTCTGTGGCTTGATCCCCATGGACTATATGCTGTATTGACTGTATTTAATTGTTGTACCTCCTGAGGACGGTCCTGATTGGACCGAAACATTGAGGATTGCTACTATTTGGTGGATATGTAAGCAATAAACCAACAGTCTTTCTGTGTGCAATTTAATCTGGTGAGTGCTCCTTTTCTTCTCTCTCTCTCTTTCTCGCATACATATATTTATAGGTGATGCTAGACTCTCATCTTGACTGGTTTTATTATTATTTATTACCAGTTATTTATATAGCGCACACATATTCTGCAGGGCTTTACAGAGAATATTTATCCATTCACATCAGTCCCTGCCCCAGTGGAGCTTATAATCTATAGTCCCTACCACATGTACACACAGACACATTCACACTAGGGTTAATATTGTTGGGAGCCAATTAAAATTAACCTACCAATATATTTTTGGATTGTGGGAGGAAACCGGAGCACTTGGAGGAAACCCACACAAGTATGGGAAGAACATACAAACTACAGTTAGGGCCATGGTGGGAATTGAACCCCTGACAACAACAACTGCTGTGAATCAGTTATGCTAACCATTACACCATCTGTACTGCCCACGGAGCTAGAATTTTTTTCCTGTTGTGCACACCCTAATGTAATGTGCTGCGCACGCCTATGCACACGCCACTCAGGGCTGCTGAGCCTGGGCAGCAATAGCAGCTGTCCAATAGCTGGTTGGGTTGTGGGCTATAGGCAGGATAGCTGAGCGATGGCTCAGCTGTCCAATAATCTGCGAAGCAGTAGCCTGCGGCTCAGGCAATGGCTGGGCGCACAGGCTGCAGGGCACTAGGAGGAAGATTGTGGAGTGAGGGGGGTTGTGTGGACTCGGAGCCAGCACCCAGAGAAGTGTTTGGAGTGAGAGGAACTCTAGCTCTCCTATTAAATCTGTGACAGCAGCCTGCCATCAAAGTTAAAAAAGTAATGCTGGCTGCACTTAAACTTTATGTTCTGGGTTATTTTAGATATATATATATATATATATATATATATATATATATATGTTTTAGATCTTAGGGATCCCCCGGTATTAAATTCCTTGGGCCCCTTGAAGCCTTAATCCAGCTCTGCATACACTATTGCTGCAGCTCACCAAAAATCCCTTCTCACGCCAGGTCACTTGTGCCCAGTATCTTTTTTGCTTGAATATGAGTCTTCATTGCAATGCAGTGTGACAACACTTCTTCATGAGACTACATTTATTAATTTAATATTATTATTATTATTATCCTTTATTTATATGGCGCCACAAGGGTTCCGCAGCGCCCAATTACAGAGTACATATGCACATAATCAAAACAGGAAAACAGTGACTTACAGTTGATGACAATTTAGGACAAGTACAGGGTAACTAAGCATAACTACACCAGTAAATGACAGAGAAGTTCCAGGTGGCCAAAAAACTGCTTGATTTGGGCAGTTGAGGATTATTAAAGTAAGAAAAGGATAAGCACATGAGGGAAGAGGGCCCTACTCGTGAGAGCTTACAATCTAAGGGGAGGGGACACATATATATTTGTATTACGATTTAGGTTCAAGTTTTGCTCCAAAAGCTGGCTAAATGAGAGCCAAAGTCCCACATGGTCTGTATAATACATTAGATGTCATGGGGTACATTTTGTGGTCTAGAGGTGACTAGTTACTTTCCTGTGTACATTTTTAATACATTACCTTTTAGGACAGTTATTACAGATATTGGCAAAACATTTTTTTGCCAAGTGATCAACCCTTTCAATATAAAGTATGATGAAATCTCTTTCTTATGGTTCTTCATAGAGTTCTGTTGCTTGATCTTTGGGGCAGGAATACAATAGTGTGGGATAAGAGAGACAGTACATTGATTACCAACCTTATACATGATAACATTTAAACTGAGTTAGCTATCGTAGTAAAGAGGATTTGATTTGTGACTAAATGAAACCTTTAATTTTAACATATTGGAACTTAAGATTCAGAAGGAGTCCTTTTTTCTTGCAAAGGTTGTTAAAAGAGTTTACAGAGTTGTTTGAAAATCTTGTCAGACCTTCACAATTTTAAGGGTAATAACATTTATCATTAATTCCCAGTAGGAAAACAGTGTTTTTCCAGATCAGGGTAAAATTGTAAGGAATTGTGGTGAATTTATACAGCTTAATGTGTTTTTCCCAATAAGCTATCAAAAATTAATAGGGATATAGTATGCCTTGGCTGGTCTAAAGCTTCTGAGGAGCCAGGGTAAGAAGTTCTTTGGATGCAACCACTGGCCCTGGCAGCATGAATTTTGCAGAACATCCAGAGTAACTGGAGGGAACCTCAGGATGTCCAATGTTCATACAGTTGATCCGATGCTGTGTTGGAGCAGAGGACTCTTTTTACTGAAGATGCCTCCTGCGGCTTTTACATATTTTGGCACAGCTTCTACGTACAAAGACACAAAATTTTTTCCTCTGTTTTACAACTTTGAATCAGGCACTGTGAATTTAATTATTTGCAGATTATGGGGGTATTTAATTGAAAACAAGGTTTGTGTCGCAAAAAAACCTTGTGGTCCTCATGACCAATTTTAGATGGGTCATCTCTTCTTGGTGTAATCTATTCTTCCCAGGGTAATCCTACATAGTATGCAAACTATGGGTGCCACACCTGGTACCTGTCGTGTGTGAAAGATGTAACTCATGGATGTTCTTGCCCAGAATGTTGGCACCAACCCTGCATTGCGCTTCTTTGTGCGCTCTAGGTTTTATCTTTTCTTTTCTTCTTCTATATTACTGTATTCATCTTTTATACGATTTGCTATATTTTTGATGTCTTTACAGTGCCTTGAGTTGTGTTCGAGAAAGAGTGCTATATAAATAAAATAATAATAATAATAATAATTATTATTATTATTATTATTAAAATGTTTTTCAGTTCCTCATTGAGATAGGTGAACTGTTTAAGTATCCTAGACAATTGTGTTTGTTTGTGTGTTACTTAAAGTGTATGCGGTTATAAAGTTACAGTGGATAGAGGATATTGTTTCTTTGAACCATGGGATTTTTTTTGTTTAATCAGGTTTTTATTAAGGATTTTCAGTATATAAACAGAAAGAGGGAAAACACCTATACATCTACAGATAGGAGAACATCAATATCAACAGTGTATAGTGATAAATACAAGTAGAGTCGTACAGATGTCAAAGGGAGAATAAACAACCCCATAGAGGCAATTGGGTCCCCCGGGGGGACGCATATTCCAAGTGATGTAGAAGATGGAGTCGTTCTGCATTAGGTAAAAGTGTTCTCACAGTTAGTGCACATATAGATAAATTGAATACGAGAGCAAGAGAATAGGAGCGCCCGGGGGCAATAAGATAGAAGTAAAGGGAGGTGTGAGCTAAGAAAGGGAGAGAGTAAGAGAAGGAACTGGGGGGGTTGGAGAAGTTGGGGGGGGGGAGGGGTTACCACTTAACAGGTTAATGGGATGTAGAGAATAAAGCTTTCAGTTATCATTTATCATCCAAGGGAGTGGCCAAGTAGGCCCGGGAGGTCTTGTATTCCAACCAGGGGGACCATGTGGAGTCGAATTCACGAGATTTGCCTATCGATGCGAGGAACAAGTCCTCCATTCTCATAAAATAATTCAGTTTAGTGAACCATGTCCGGTTCGTAGGAGGATTGTGGGATCTCCACCTGGCCGGGATAACCGCACGTGCTGCATTGCTTAAGTGTCGTAGCAGGGAGTGTTTGTGTTGAGATATTGGGATTGTAGAATGGTTGATGAGCCAAAATGCCGGGTCGTGTGGGACTTGGGTCTTAAGGATGATCTGAGAGATGCGTATGACTTCCCGCCAGAAGGGTTGGATAAGTGAGCATGTCCACCAGATATGTAAAAGGGTCCCAGATGAGGAGGAGCAGCGCCAACAGAGAGCCGACGAGGATGGGTACATAGCATGGAGGAGGGAGGGGTGTCTGTACCATCTCGTCATAACTTTATATTGAGTCTCTCTTACTTGAACGCAAACAGAGCTTGTATGGGTTTTTAAGCATATCTTTTCCCAGTCTCTACACGACAGAGAGATGCCCAGGTCTCTCTCCCATGCCACAGCAAATAATGGAGTGTCGGTAGGTTGGGAGTGGCAGACAATCTTGTAAAGCGTGGAAATAGCGTGGGTCGGGTCATGGGCAGCAACACAAAGTTTCTCAAAAAGGGTCATCTCCCTGGCGGCGTTCTGGAGTCTGGAGCTAGATATCAAAAAGTGTCTTATTTGCAGGAATTTCCAAAAGTCCTGTTGGGGGATGTCCCACTTTGCCCTGAGTTCAGAGAATTGTTTGACTCCAGTTGATGACACCATCTGGCCGACTCTGAACAAACCTGTTGATGCCCAATGTGAGAAGTGGGCTGGGTTGATTCCCGGTGCAAATTCAGGGTTGGCCAGAAAGGACGTCAGGGGGCTGAATTTGGAAGAGATGTAAGGTAATGTGCGCAGTGATTTCCACGTAGTAAGTGTAGGAGTAATGGTAGGATGGGGGAGGAGCAGTTTGAGGGGGGGAGAAGAGCCAGGGAAATATTTCTGGGAATTGTTGTACGTACAGACCCTCCAACTTCACCCATTGTTTAAGCTCACGGTATCTCGTCCAGTCTATGATTCTATACAAAAGGATGGCATGGTAATAATTTTTTATGTCAGGAAGCTGAAGGCCGCCATTTACTATCGGTTTCGTCATTTGGGCGCGACTAATCCTAGGTCTCCTCCGTTGCCAGACAAATTGTCGAATCAAGAGTGAGATTGATCGAAACCAGGTCTCCGGGATGCGGATCGGGAGGGTCTGCATCAAATATAATAATTTAGGGAGGGTGTTCATCTTAACTACGTTTATCCTTCCGAACCAGGACAAAAGTTTCATATTCCATCTGGAGTAGTCATTCCGAATCGTGTGCAAGAGGGGTAGATAATTCAAAGGGAACAACTGGGATTCGTTAGCGGTCAATTTAATACCGAGGTATGTTATGTGGGAAGATTGCCACGCGAAAGGAAAAGAACGCTTAAGGGCTGTTACGGAGTCTACAGGGGCGGAAATGTTAAGAGCACTAGATTTATTATAATTAATTTTAAAGTTGGAAAGGTGTCCAAATAGATCTAGTTCTTTCATGAGGTGCGGGAGGGAGTCAGTGGGGTGTGATATTATGGCCAAGAGGTCGTCGGCAAATAAGGCTAGTTTATATTCACCATCACCTGCGGTGAAACCTTTAATAGCCTGATTGGCCCGAATGGACCTGGCCAATGCCTCGATACATAACACGAAAATCAAAGGAGATAGTGGGCATCCCTGCCTGGTGCCGTTGTTTATGGGAAATGGGTCTGACAGGGTGCCGTTTATGCGAACCCTTGCCGTCGGGGAGTCATATAGGGCCATTATCCAGGTGAGTGCGTTGTGACCTAAGCCTATGTGCTCCAAGATGGTTTCCATAAATTTCCAATTGACCCTATCAAATGCCTTTTCGGCGTCGGTGGAGAGTAGAATGGTAGGGGTAGTACTGTGGGATGCTAGGTGGATGAGGTTGAGAATTTTGGTAGTGTTGTCCTTGGCCTCACGGCCCAAGACAAAACCCACCTGGTCACTATGGACCAGGAGAGGGATCAGCACGTTAAGTCTGTTCGCCAGAATCTTTGCATAGATTTTAAGATCTACGTTGAGAAGGGAGATGGGTCTGTAACTGGAGCAAGCTAAAGGATCTTTGCCCTGTTTCGGTATAACCGACACATGGGCCTCCAGTGAGTCACAGAAGAAGTGGGAGCCAACTGTAATTGAGTTAAATGCACGGAGAAGGAGGGGAAGCAATTTATCTTTAAACACCTTATAGTATGCTATAGTGAAGCCGTCAGGGCCGGGACTTTTCCCCGACTTCATAGAGGAGATGGCCCGGTCTATCTCTTGGGTAGTGAAGGGGGCTTCCAATTTGTTAAGCTCCGAGGGTGGGAGAACAGGGTAATCGATGGACTTCAGATTGTCCCTTATTTTTTGGTGTAAAAGGAGGGGATCTACAGCAGGGGAAGTGTTCTCTAGATTATAGAGCAAGGTGTAGAATTGTGCGAAGCAAGCCCCGATCTCAGGTGATTTGAATTTGGGGGTCCCTCTGGCGTCTTTTACCGAGCCAATAAATGAAGCCGAATGTTGGGCTCGTAAAGCATGAGCCAGGACTCGGCCAGGCTTATTGCCCCACTGGTAGTACTTCTGTTTACATTTACGGATGGAGTGAATTATGTTGTTAGAAAGAAGTTTATTCAGCTGACAGCGGGCTTCTGATAGCTCTACTAGGGTCACGTCTGACAGTGATACTTTATGGGATGTCTCAAGGGTGTGGATTTTATGTAAAAGTCCTAAGATCAGGGATTGCCTCTGTTTCTTTTTGTGGGTCCCCAGTTGTATCAACTTGCCGCAAAGGACACATTTATGCGCCTCCCACACGGTGAGGTGGGAGACATCCTCCGTGACATTTGTGGCGATGTAGTCGTCTAGCGTCTTGTCTAAAGTTTCTCTACAGAGTGTGTCATATAGAAGAGATTCATTGAGTCTCCAGGTCCATTGTTTATGAGAACTGTGAGGGAGGGTCAGGGTCAGAGTCACCGGGGCATGGTCAGACCATGTGATGGAGCCAATAGTGGCATCTATAAGAAGTGGGAGGTGTCTGTGGCTAAGGAATAGGTAATTAATGCGGGAGTAAACCCGATGAGGGTGTGAGTAAAAGGAGTAGTCACGTCCTGAGGGATTGAGGGTTCTCCAGGAGTCGGCCAGTTGCTGTGTGTGAAGTAGGTGTTTAACACGGCGGTATCTAGATGCGACAAATCTAGAGGTTTGGGATGATGTGTCAGTATTGGGGTCTAATGTCCAATTAAAATCACCACCTAAAACCGTAACACCTTGTAACAGAGAATCTAATTTCGGGAGGTAGGAGTTAAAGAAGGACAGCTGGGCCTGGTTTGGGACGTAGATCACCGCAAAGGTATATATTTGCTCAAAGATCTTACAGGTCAAAATAAGGAACCTTCCCGGAACTACCCTATGTATGACAACGTCTGAGACACGCAAGTCCCTAGAAAAAACTATGGCCACTCCCTTGGATTTGCTACCTGGGGTGTTGCAATAGAACGCTACTGGAAAGTAGCGATTAGTGATAGAGGGGTTACGGATTCCAACCTTGAAGTGGGTCTCCTGTACCAATGCAACGTCCACTCTTTCAGACCTTAACAGACGTAAAAGGCTAGATCTCTTCTCCGGCGAGTTGAGACCTCGTGCGTTGAGGGACAGCACTTTAATCTTCCCCGGGGTACTCATGGTGGAAAGAAGTAGAACACTGTCCTAGAAACCTTGAAGTGGAGGGAGGGGGAAAAGAGAGAAAGAAGAGCAGGCATGGAAAAAGAGATAAAAAAGAAAGAAGTACAAAAACAATGTAATAACATCAGCAAAAAACCCGCAGGAGAGAGACTGAATCGTGATCTCGTCAGTCTCCCTACCGGCATGTAGCCAGAGGCGGGTATTGTATTGGGGGAATGGGGGATGAACCGCTACCCGAACCATGATAACAACAATAACATATTTGAACTGACACAATAGAAAGGAGAGGGAAAAAGAAATATAACTAAAAATGGGAGATGGCCAGGGGGGGGGGGGGGCAAGGGCAGCAGCCAATTCCGCAGCCCTCTCCCCCCGCCGGTCAGCTTGAGCAAGGATATTAACCATTTATCAAAAACCTCTGTAAGTAACTAGGGAATGACATATAACGTGGTTGTGGACCCTTCGAGTGAGGAAAAAGTTACCCTCTAACAATGCATTAACAGCAAGCGATCCTGTAGGAGGGAAATAACAATATCAGTCAAATGGGTCCATTACAACTAATCGGTTTTGGAAGGAGATGTAGTTGACTGGGATCTCTTCCCGGTACCTCGAACCTCTTGCCATGGTTGTCCATTAGGAGCCCGTTTAGGAGGAGGTATATCCGGAAGAGGGAGCTCCCAATCTGGAATGGACAATTGAGGAAGGCCTAAGGAGGTGCAGAACGGGGCAAGGCCTGAGTGGGAAGATAGGGTGTACCATTTCCCCGAGGAGCAGGCTTGAATGTGAAAAGGAAATCCCCAACGATAGCGAAGTTGACGCTTCCGTAGCTCATCTGTCAGGGGTTTCAAGGATTTCCGCTGCTGTAGTGTGTACCAGGAAAGGTCTTTGTAGAGGGTTATAGTACAACCATTGAAGTCGATACCATCCAATTGCCTAGCTTTGAACATGATCTCCTCCTTTTGGGCGAAGTAATGGAGCCGGCAAATGACGTCACGAGGTCGGTCAGTGGCCAGTCCCCTCGGTCTAAGGGCTCTGTGGGCTCTGTCGAAAGTGATGGCATTATCCAAGTTTGTTCCCAAGAGTTTGTTGAATATCTTGGACAGGGCGTCCACTAGACCAGACTGGGGAACCTCCTCCGGGAGGCCACGGACTCGGATGTTGTTCCGTCTGCCCCTGTTGTCGATATCTGTCATTCTGGACTGTAACGCTCGGATTTCTTTGGACTGAGCGAGGACAGAGTCCCTCAGCTGGGACATACAGGAAGCGCTGGCTTCTTGGTCTTCCTCCAGAGTAACCACCCGGTCGGATAGGTGAGAAATGTCGTTTTTGATGGAGGCGAGCTCTTTCCTGATAGTGTCTTGAAGGTCCTGCTTTGTGGGAAGGGACTTCATGAAGGTTAGTATATCCCGGAGCTCGCGACTACCAGCTGTAGTAGGGTCAACCATCTCGTCGGCAGGATTCGAAGTCGGAGAAGCAGAAGGGGAGGTCTGGGAACGGGACGAAGAATGGCTCTCCATCTGTGGGGATGTCGTGGGATGAAGGAAGGGCCTCAGATCCGCTTGAGACCTCGTGACTTTCCGTGGTTGGTTGTTTTTGCTCCGTTTAGAGGATTTCGAGGTACGTCTCATATTCCAGAGAGGGACAGTGTGGAGGTTGTTTGCAAGTAGCTCAAGATGTGTCAGGATCAGCAGGACACGTTCGGCGACATGGCCCGTAGGGAGCGGTCATCCCCCCGTGGCCAGGCGTCAGATGGCCATCAGGTGGCCTTGGGTAGAGTAGTAGAGAACAAAAGTCCAGGGCAGAGCATGGCGATGTCTGGGCGCCAGACAGCAAGGTGAAGAAATATACTGAGGCGGGGTCACAGCTTCAGGAGTGGGGGGGGAGGTTCGGCCACCGCATCCAAGATCACAGCAGCATGGCTCGGGTAGAGACAAGTCTCCCTGGGGCACCCAGTCTCTGGGTGCAGCGATATGAAAACCAGCCGAGTGAACCCGAGGGGTTAATAAAAACAGCAATATCAGGTGATATCTTCAAGGAGCTATGTTACATGCCCCCACGTAAGGACAGAGAGACACCACAATCTGGGAGCTGATGTAAGTGTACAGCTGCACTGGGATAGAGGGGCTGAGAATCGGAGAGAATGTGCTTCTCCTGTGGGCACTGTGCCAGGAAACAAAATGGCGCCGCCTGGCTCCCGTCATAGACCTCAGGAGCTCTGGTATTCTGAGCTCTCCTGGTTCATTGGTGGTGTCAGCGGTAAGTACTCTCAGGGCCCCAAGGTCTCCGTCTGCCGTGGGCCAGGATCCGCGCTTGCAGCGGGCACCAGCGATCACCACAGGAGGATTGGGCGGCGCGATCGCGGACCCGCTCCCCCGCTCCGGCACGACAGTCAGCGGCGGTCAGAGGCAGCGTCCGGGCGTCCGGCAGTGCAGCAGGATCAGCGGTGACAGCAGAGCCGCCCAGGGTGGAAGGGTGGGAGACGGCACAGTCCCCGTGAAGGCTCCCCGCCGCGTCACCTCCGGAACAGGTACCACACAGATCTGGCCTCCGGCTTCTCCCTAGCAGGTAGGCTGCAACCCGCACGGGCGAAAGGGCCCCCGTCGGCTCCGCAACTCACTCTGTCTCTAACAGGGGGGTCTCCTCCAGGCTGTAGTTGTGGATTTTGCGGTGGTGTCACTCCGGACCCCTCGGTCCCGGAAGGCCTTCCGGATCTATGCTGAAACTGAGGTCCCGGTCTAAGAGGCGTCTGTAGGCCGCAATCCGCAGGAGCTCCAAAAGGTGCTCCCCGATTCTGCGGTTCTAACAGGGGTGTACTATGAGGGATATAAGGGGCTTAGGTTCTTTTTATGCAGTGGCAGGTGTAGGAAAGAACCGTATATTTAGATGTTTAATCTTTCAACAGCAGGAGCCCATATGAAGCACGTCTGCTGCCCTCTGCATCCAGGCCACGCCCCTCGAACCATGGGATTTTAATGAGTGCCTTATTAAGATACTTTAATGGATGCCTTCTAGAGTTTTTGAGAAAAGTTGTCATCGTAACCATATGGTCTGACCACGGGTTGGCAGTTAGCATTAATATCAGTAGCTTATAATGTGACTACAATCTAACAATATATCAATACATGACTAAAATATGTGAGATGACAAATAGCATTAGGTCCATAAATATTTGGACACTAACAAAGGTTTCCTAATTTTGGCTCTGTAAGCCACCACAATTGATTTTATATTAAACAATCTAGTGGATGCAATTGAACGGCAGACTTTCAGCTTTAATTAAAGGGGTTGAAAAAAAAATTGTATTAAACATTTAGGAATTACAACCATTTTTAAAAATAGTACCCTGTTTTGGGGGGCTCATGTAATTGGACAAATTATCATAATCATAAATGAAATATTAATTTTTTAATACTTTGTTGAGAGTCCTTTGCAGGCAATGACTGACTGAAGTCTGCAACCCATGGACATCAGCAAAGTGCTGGGTTTGGGTTTTCTCCTTTGCTATGCTTTTGCCAAGCCGTACCTGCAGATGTCTTCATTTGTTGTCTGTTTGGGGGTCATTCTGCCATTTGTATTGTCTTCTGCAAGTGAAATGGATGCTCAATCAGGTTGAGATCAGGTGATTGACTTGGCCATTTCAGAATATTCTACTTCTTTGCCTTAAACACTCCTGGGTTGCATAAACAGCATGTTTGGGGCATTATCCATCTGTTCAGTGAAGAACTGTCCAATCAACTTTATTGAGTTTAACTGAATCTAAGCAGACAGTATAAACTTTTATACACTTCAGAATTCTTCCAACTGCTTCTGTCTTCTGTCATACATTATCATCAATAAATACTAGTGACTAAGTACTGTTGGAAGTGATGCAGGAACATGCCATCACACTGCCTCCACCATGTTTTACAGAAGATGTGGTATGCTTTGGGTCATGAATCATTCCAAAACTTCTTTATATTTGTTTTCCCTTTATTCAAGCACAGGCTGAGCTTAGTTTTATTTGTCCTTTGCCAGGGGTGGGCAATTATTTCAGCTGGGGTGCCGCTTAACGCTTATAGTGAATATTCGAGGGCCACACACAAAATATCTTGTAAATCAGGTCTGAACTGCGCATGCACCGCAGTCCCTACCCCCTTCCCCTGAACCTATGTAGCAGCCCCTCCCCCCCTCCCCCCCCTCTCCTGAACCTATATAGCAGTCCCTACCCCCCTTCCCTGGACCTATATAGCAGTCCCTACCCCCCTTCCCCCCCTCCTCTGAATCTATATAGCAGTCCCTACCCCCCTTTACTCCCACCTATATAGCAGTTTTTATCCCCCCCCTCCCCTGAACCCATATTGCAGCTTAAGTACAGATCCATTTCAGGTACTGGCTGGGCAGGGGGTTTACCTTTTTTTCACAGGGGAAGATGATCTGCTGCCTGATCCCCGCCGCCCGTGCTTCACGGAGTCGCTGCTGCTGCCCGGAGTTACTGATGCTGTCCGCTCCCCCGAGTCATTGCTGCTGCCCGCTGCTCATCGCTGATGCTCTGGCTCCACCCCCCGTGCCACCCAGCGCATGACATCACAGAGGAAATCCCGGTCAGCAGACCCTGTGACGTGACCGGGATTTCCTCAGCGGCTCCGTGTCTGGCAGCAGTGTAGTGCAATGCTTGTCATTGCACACTGATGGGAGACAGCGGGCTAGACAGGATCAGTTCGCAGGCCGCATCAGGCCAGCAGGTCGCATGTAGCCCACTCCTGTCCTATGCTGTTCCAGAACTGGGCTGGCTTGTTTTTTTGGCAAAACCAAAATCTAATACATGTTTATTTTCTAAGAATGTAATACACTGTATATTTGGCCACTTCAAAGGTTCCCACTATATCTCTGATGGATTTTTTTGTTTTGTTTTGCAGCCTAAGGATGGCCTATTTCCCTTGCGTTGAGAGCTTTGACTGCATGTTGTGAGTTCCCAGCAACAGCTTCTAAATGAAAATGCCACCCTTGAATGAACTTCAGACCTTTTTCCTGCATAAATGATGAAGAAATAACAAATAATTAGTCCAGACCTGTCCATGAAACAGCTTTTGAACCAATTGTTCAATTACTGTATGTTTGGTCCCTTGAAAAAGAGAGGACTGCTGTACATATTAAACAGCTGTAATTCCTGAATCCATTCTCCAATATGAATGGAAATACCCTCAAATTAAAGCTCATAGTTTGCACTTTAAAACTAGTAACTTAAATATGATTTGGTAAACAGCTAAAATTAAAAAAAATTGTGTCAGTGTTCAAATATATATGGAACTAACTGTATATGTATGTGTACATATATATATATATATATATATATATACACATATATATATATATATATATATATATATACACACACATACTCACAGTGGGGCAAAAAAATATTTGGACAGCCACTGATTGTGCAAGTTGACCCACTTAAAAAGATGAGAGGGGTCTGTAATTTCCATCATAGGTACACTTCAACTGTGAGAGACAGAATCTGAAAAAAAAAACAGGAAATTACATTGTATGATTTTTAAACAATTTACTTGTATATTCTTGTGGAAAATAAATATTTGGACACCTACCAAGCAACAAGATTTCTGTCTCTCACAGACTATAAGAAGCTCTTCTATCCTCCACTCGTTACCTGTATTAATGGCACCTGTTTTAACTGCTTATCTGTATAAAGACACCTGTCAACACCCTCAAACAGTCAGACTGTTACCTCTACACCATGGCCAAAAGCAGATAGCTGTCTAAGGACACAAGGGACAAAATTGTAGAGCTGCACAAGGCTGGGATGAGGTACTCGACAATAGGCAAGCAGCTTGGTGAGAAGAGATCAACTGTTGGCGCAATTATAAAAAAATGGAAGAAATACAAGATCACTGACAATCTCCCTCAACCTGGGGCTCCATACAAGACCTCACCTTGTGGGGTATCAATGATCTTGAGAACAGTGAGGAATCAGCCCAGAAATACACGGGGGAGGGGGGGACCAGGTTAATTACCTCAATAGAGCTGGGACCACAGTCAAAAAGGTTATCATTAGTAACACACTACGTCGTCATGGATTGAAATCCTGCAGCGCCCGAAAGGTCCCCTTGCTTAAGCCAGCACATGTCCAGGCCCGTCTAAAGTTTGCCAGTGACCATCTGGATGATCCAGAGGAGGATTGGGAGAATGTAATGTGGTCAGATGAGAGCAAAATCGAACTTTTTGGTATAAACTCCACTCGCTCTGATGGAGGGAGAAGAATGATGAATGGCATCCCAAGAAAACCATACCCACTGTGAAGCACGTGGGTGTCAACATCATGCTTTTGGGCTGCTATTCTGCAAAGGGGACAGAACGACTGATCCTTATTAAGGAGAGGATGAATGGGGCCATGTATCATGAGATTTTGGGCAAAAACCTCCTTCCCTCAGTAAGAGCATTGAAGATGGAATGTGGTTGGGTCTTCCAGCATGACGATGACACACTGCCCGGGCAACAAAGGAGTGGCTCCGTAAGAAGCATTTCAAGTTCCTGGAGTGGCCTAGCCAGTCTCCAGACCTCAACCCAATAGAAAATCTGTGGAGGGAGTTGAAAGTCCATGTTGCCCGGCGACAGCCCCAAAACATAACAGATCTAGAGAAGAGTGGGCCAAAATACCTGCTACACTGTGTGCAAACCTGGTCAAGAACTACAGGAAACATTTGACCTCTGTAATTGCCAACCGAGGTTATATTACAAAGTATTGAGTTAAACTTTTTGATTGTCCAAATATTTATTTTCCGCAAGAATATACAAATAAATAGTTTAAAAATCATACAATGTGATTTCCTAGTTTTTTGTTCAGATTCTGTCTCTCACAGTTGAAGTGTACCTATGAAGGAAATTACAGACCTCTCTCATATTTTTAAGTGGGTCAACTTGCACAATCGGTGGCTGTCCAAATACTTTTTTGCCCCACTATATATATATATATATATATATATAACAATACATCACAGCGTCTTGTGTGTTTGTCAAGCCCGGAGTGCCGCACCCAGGGGGAGGTATTGTATTGTTTGTGAGGGCACCGGCTGAGATTTGGAATTGAAAGTGAGTGCCAGCCCTGGAGTTGAATATATATATATATATATATATATATATCTCTTTTAATTATTAAATAAACCAGCCTTGGTAATTTGTTTCTAGATACTGTTCATACTGGTGATGGATGTAGCTCATATAGAACCCTATATATCTATGCATGGTTAAAGTATATTGTTAAAGTTCTACCCCCACCACCACGAACAAGCCTTTTTGCAATTAAAGCAGGTGGCAAAAATGTTTTGAAAAATGGACTGACTTGAGTTTGGGGCATACATCTTTACAAGGGTTAATTAATTTTGACCTATCACGCAATCCTGGATAATAAAATTACCACCTGCATCATTTTTGTAATCTGAAACCACTAAAGGGACAGAATTTTTAATCAGTATACAGTTAACCAATCTTTTTGATAGTACATGAAGCATATTCTACAAAAAAAAATATTTGGGAAGATTAAGGGGGATACATGTATTCTGGTTATACATTACATCCACATTTTTGCAGCTTATTCGTATTAATTGATAATAATGTAAATATCTTGTGAAAACAACTGCTCAGATAATGAGCCCTCAAGAAGAATGTATGTATATGTCAGCCAGCTGCAAGGATCAGCAGGGGTGCAGATAAAGGAGGTGACTGAGTATTAATTAAACAGATACCTTAGACACTGGCTTCACTGTGACTGGCAGTTTCTTCCTATTAGAAGTCCTAACTGTCAGTCACAGACACTACAGGCAGTCCCATTGGGAGGGGTTTCCTCCCTCCAGGATTGCCAGCCTGGGCTGCGATAGGGAGAGAGTTGGCTTCCTGTAGGAAGCCGGCTCCCTGCCTCGTCAGCCCTAGCTGGCTTCTATGGGTTGCAGCTGATGCAGTCCATAGAAGCTGGTGTTTGCGGATGTGCAGTCAAGCAGCCGCTGAAGCGCATGCGCTGGTCCCAGCTCCTGTCGGCTTCATTATGCAGGTGGAAATGTCCCTAACTTAATAAATCACCCTTGCACACTTACACACATTCAACACCACTAAAATTTAGCTCCTGGTAAACCAGTGTTCTGAGACTAATAGGGGTACATTTTAGAGATGAGCGGGTTCGGTTTCTTTGAATCCGAACCCGCACGAACTTCACTTTTTTTTTCACGGGTCCGAGCGACTCGGATCTTCCCGCCTTGCTCGGTTAACCCGAGCGCGCCCGAACGTCATCATGACGCTGTCGGATTCTCGCGAGACTCGGATTCTATATAAGGAGCCGCGCGTCGCCGCCATTTTCACACGTGCATTGAGATTGATAGGGAGAGGACGTGGCTGGCGTCCTCTCCATTAGAATAGATTAGAAGAGAGAGAGATTGTGCAGACAGAGTTTACCACAGTGACCAGTGCAGTTGTTGTTAAGTTAACTTTTATTTAATATATCCGTTCTCTGCTATATCCGTTCTCTGCCTGAAAAAAACGATACACAGCAGTCACACAGTGTGACTCAGTCTGTGTGCACTCAGCTCAGCCCAGTGTGCTGCACATCAATGTATAAAAGCTTATAATAATTGTGGGGGAGACTGGGGAGCACTGCAGGTTGTTATAGCAGGAGCCAGGAGTACATAATATTATATTAATTTAAAATTAAACAGTGCACACTTTTGCTGCAGGAGTGCCACTGCCAGTGTGACTAGTGGTGACCAGTGCCTGACCACCAGTATAGTAGTATATTGTTGTATACTATCTCTTTATCAACCAGTCTATATTAGCAGCAGACACAGTACAGTGCGGTAGTTCACGGCTGTGGCTACCTCTGTGTCGGCAGTCGGCACTCGGCAGGCAGTCCGTCCATCCATAATTGTATAATTATATACCACCTAACCGTGGTATTTTTTTTTCTTTCTTTATACCGTCGTCATAGTCATACTAGTTGTTACGAGTATACTACTATCTCTTTATCAACCAGTGTACAGTGCGGTAGTTCACGGCTGTGGCTACCTCTGTGTCGGAACTCGGCAGGCAGTCCGTCCATCCATAATTGTATTATAATATATACCACCTAACCGTGGTTTTTTTTTCGTTCTTTATACCGTCGTCATACTAGTTGTTACGAGTATACTACTATCTCTTTATCAACCAGTGTACAGTGCGGTAGTTCACGGCTGTGGCTACCTCTGTGTCGGCACTCGGCAGGCAGTCCGTCCAACCATAATTGTATTATATACCACCTAACCGTGGTTTTTTTTTCATTCTTTATACCGTCGTCATACTAGTTGTTACGAGTATACTACTATCTCTTTATCAACCAGTGTACAGTGCGGTAGTTCACGGCTGTGGCTACCTCTGTGTCGGCACTCGGCAGGCAGTCCGTCCAACCATAATTGTTTTATATACCACCTAACCGTGGTTTTTTTTTCATTCTTTATACCGTCGTCATACTAGTTGTTACGAGTATACTACTATCTCTTTATCAACCAGTGTACAGTGCGGTAGTTCACGGCTGTGGCTACCTCTGTGTCGGCACTCGGCAGCCCGTCCATAATTGTATATACCAGTGACCTAACCGTGGTTTTTTTTTCTTTCTTTATACATACATACTAGTTACGAGTATACTATCTCTTTATCAACCAGTCTATATATTAGCAGCAGACACAGTACAGTGCGGTAGTTCACGGCTGTGGCTACCTCTGTGTCGGCACTCGGCAGCCCGTCCATAATTGTATATACCACCTAACCGTGGTTTTTTTTTCTTTCTTTATACATACATACTGCAGTGCCACTCCTAGATGGGCCCGGTGTTTGTGTCGGCCACTAGGGTCGCTAATCTTACTCACACAGTCAGCTACCTCATTGCGCCTCTTTTTTTCTTTGCGTCATGTGCTGTTTGGGGAGGGTTTTTTGGAAGGGCCATCCTGCGTGACACTGCAGTGCCACTCCTAGATGGGCCCGGTGTTTGTGTCGGCCACTAGGGTCGCTAATCTTACTCACACAGCTACCTCATTGCGCCTCTTTTTTTCTTTGCGTCATGTGCTGTTTGGGGAGGGTTTTTTGGAAGGGACATCCTGCGTGACACTGCAGTGCCACTCCTAGATGGGCCCGGTGTTTGTGTCGGCCACTAGGGTCGCTTATCTTACTCACACAGCGACCTCGGTGCAAATTTTAGGACTAAAAATAATATTGTGAGGTGTGAGGTATTCAGAATAGACTGAAAATGAGTGTAAATTATGGTTTTTGAGGTTAATAATACTTTGGGATCAAAATGACCCCCAAATTCTATGATTTAAGCTGTTTTTTAGTGTTTTTGGAAAAAAACACCCGAATCCAAAACACACCCGAATCCGACAAAAATAATTCGGTGAGGTTTTGCCAAAACGCGTTCGAACCCAAAACACGGCCGCGGAACCGAACCCAAAACCAAAACACAAAACCCGAAAAATTTCAGGCGCTCATCTCTAGACTATCATTCGTGTTTTGGCCAAAATTAAACTTTTTTTTTTTTTTTTTACCATTGGGATGTCTACATGAAAAGAAGAGGACTGATCTACACTGGAAATAGGTGAGTATGTTTTCCTTAACAGGTTACCTGTGGATTTCTTCTAGACATAGAGACTGCAGGGCTATGGGGGACGGCAGGTATGTGTGAGTGTGTGTATGTGTGTGAGTGTGCAAGGGTGATTTATTAAAGTTGTACTGTCTAAGGTGTCATTGTACTGTGTTTATTGTAATACTTGTTTTACTAATGGAACTACAGGTACCAGCAAGCCCTTTAATGGCCTGTATGCTGGTACTTGTGGTTCTCCAAGTACCAATATGCAGGAGAGGCTTGGTGGGACCTGTAGTCCCAAAAGTAAAACACAATATTAATTCTCAATTTTAGACGTCCTTTTCCCCCCATATTTATGTAACCAGGACTGGTCCAAGAGCACGATGCTGGTTCTTTAAATACTGGGGGACCTAACTCATTTTTTGTCCTGTATTTTTAAACTCAAAGAACCCGGGGGTAGTTATGCTTAGGAGGGGGGACCCCACGACGTTTATTTTTAACATTTTTAACACTTTCTTTTACACACAGAAGCACTGCACTGGTCTGAATGATCCATGCAGGCTACTCAAACAAGCTACTCGCGAGCACTTCTATTTTAAAAGGTAAATTTTGAGCCAAAACATGGTTGTGTTTTGCAGAAACAAATGTTGGTAAATTTCCGTGTTGTAGTGGTGCCTATGGAAAGTCCTTCCAAGTTTGCCTGAAGGTCTTTTATTCATACATGTCTGTTCTACCATGCTTTTCACGTCTATTTGAACAAACACTGCCATGTTTTGTGTTTAGTAAATACAGATATGCATTTTACGGCCATAAATGCAAACTCGAATGAACCCGAAAGAGAGTAAATTTACCCCATAGAGCACTGTTTCCTCTGCCCTGCCGTTGTATTAATCTGTAATGGCAGAATGTTGGTTTGTGTTAGTATTTCTGACACTTATTTTGTCATTTTGTCCAATTGTCTTGATATTGTTAGATACTGTTAGACCCAAGCGGGTCCTGCTAAATGGGACCTGCTTGGCCAGGAGGGGGGTTCTGTGTGCACACAGATCCTGTTCTACTGGATGCTGCAGAACAAGATCCGGCCAGTGACACGACGGGATTTCAATGGAACACAGTGAGGCACAGCCGCACTGTGTGACCACATACATTGAAGTGTATGTGTTCACATTAAAATCCCACCGTCCTGTCATCTGGCCCAATCGCAGCATGCTGCAGTTGGATCAGGCGGTGGCGGGACTACCGCACATGTGTGGGCGCCTGCATAGGCGCCCATGTGCAGTCTTCTTGTGGCCAAGCGGGTCCCACTGAATGGCACCCACTTGGCTGCTATGTGTGGCCCCATCCTAACAGCATCAAAATAGGGAGCTTCTAAATTTGCACCCGCTGGAACTAAAATAACTCATATCCATGTATTCCCCTAGTGAAAATTCCCAATTTTTCCTACTTTTACATTTTTTCCCCACTTATATTTTACCAGGTATTTAGGAATATTGTTTTGACATGGCTAAGTCACAAAATTAATGGAGCACTAAATGGGCTGTTTGGCAGGTTTTTGGGATAGGTAATCTGGTTAGTATTCAAGTTCAGGTACTTCAGGGCAGACAACAGTCAAAGAGAGGATCCAATAAACAGGCCAAGACACAGAGAACAGAAATTGATAATGTACAGTAGGTAAGAACAATCCATTTCAGCAACAAGAATCAGACAAAGTAACAACTGCACAAGAGATATGTTATTGTCAGCAAGCAATATAACCAGCACTGAGGTGAACATTTTATCTCCATTTATGCAGTGCTGTACCAAATGGGAGAGTAGGAGTGAGCCATCCCACAGCAATCACATTATCAGTGGCACCTAAACAGAAGACGTACCAGATGCTAGGTGCATCTTTTAGGAACGGAATGCATGTTTACTGTATGGCAACCAATCACATCTCATATATAGTACAACACTGCACAGATGCATAAAGCTGCAAACCAAAAGTAGTGGCACAATCATATCCATACAGTCATGTTTTGTGATTCAAGCTAGGCAAAGTTTCTACCAACTACAACTGACCCTTATTCACTGCCACCCGGTAGCTCCATCTGTTTTACACTAAACATTGGGGCCGATTCTGATTGCTAGGCTGTGTTTTCTCACAGCCTGCGATCAGATCTGAACTGCGCATGCGTATACACCGCAATGTGCAGGTGTGACATACCGCAACAATGGGGATCGCCGTTCAGCGACGGGATGGTGCTAAATTTCCAAACGAATGGGTGATCGCAATGAGACTGACAGGAAGAGGGCGTTTGTGGGTGTCAACTGATTTTTTTCTGGGAGTGTTTGGAAAAATGCAGACGTGTCCATGCGTTTGCAGGGAGGGTTCCTGACGTCAATGCTGGTCCCAGACAGGCTGATGTGATCGCAGCGGCTAAGTAAGTCCTGGGCTGCGCAGAGACTGCACAAAATCTGTTTTTACAGCTCTGCTACACATGCGTTTGCACACATGCACAGCTAAAATACACTCGCACCGTAGGCGACGACTATCCAATCGCAGGGCTGCAAAAATTGCTGCCCAGTGATCAGGTCTGAATTACCCCAACGTCTTTTCCTGTACCTTCAGTTTACAAAATTGTTATTCAAATTATTGTATTTTGCAGATATTCTAAGGGTTCATGAAATTTTACATAATATAAAAACATAGATGAAATTTTATTTATATTGATTACTTGCAGACTGCAGTATATGGGAGATTTGTTTATTTATTTTAACACATATTAATGGAAAAAAACCACATATCAATGACAAGTAAACACAACTATTTACGAATAAATATATTTCTAATGAAGACCTTAAACTCCTTTCATCAAATGTAGAAACTGTGTTTAGATAAGCAGTCCAACATTTACAAATACTTTCTGAAATAAAGAAGCTCAAATAAAACATCAGGAAAAAGAGTTAAATGGTAGCAATGGAAAAGAAAGCAAATAATATACTTTTGAATTTAAACTGACCTAAAAGACCTAAATCAGTTTATAAATTGAGAACAATACACAATACTAACATCAAATAATATCTCATTCAAACAGACAGGGGTTAAGTTCAGTGCTCTTCATACCCAGTCTGAAAACTGGTAGCTAATGCTTTATGACTACAATATAAAATAAACCAATTTTCAAGCAATATTTTGTAGAATGTATATCTGTTTAGAGGCTAGCAACTGAAAAAATTCTGACCAGGAATGAAACTAACTTTTCTCTCACGTATGTGTCACACATTCATATATTCAAGGGTGTCTCAAGGGGTGGACTGGCAGGGCTATTGACAGAGGGGATGTAGTTAAAATGCCGCCGGATGGGTTTCCTGGAAGGGGAGGGTTAGGTTTAGGCAGTGGGGAAGGGATGATTAGGGTTAGGCACCACTGGGAAGGGTTTGGTTTAGGGAAGGAGACAGGGAATAGTTAGGGAACTTCTGAAGGGGCTGTCAGGATTCTGATGGCCAGGATCCCACTGTCAGGATTCTGACTGCCAGCATCCTGTCCATCTGGATCTTATACTGAATCCTGACAGAGTGCTAAGACCTGGGGGCACAATCGCAGTCTGCCATGCTTGTGTTTTTGTTGGTGGAACCAGTGTCTGGGAAAATTCTGTGTAGGTATCTGGAGGTGTATAGATAAAACTGGCAGACCTGAGGAGACATCCTGGCATGAGTAACGGTGCCTCCTCTGTTGGTGATATGATGATATATGTAGTAGTGAAGTGTGTAGCAGTAGATTGACCAGGCTGATACTTTATTGTTACTGTAGTTATAAATGACACACTCCTTACATGGTAGCTGTAGTCCGGGATGCTAGAGTGGCAAAACTTGACAAAGTATTAACCAGGTTTGAACTGGGTTGTCAATGTTGTCCAGAATGTGGGAGCACTCATATACTAAACAGGATGTGATCAAGCCCACTCTGGAGAAACGCTTCATCTACCTGCAACAGTTACGGCAATAATGTGCCTGTGAAAACAGCGGGATCTGCCCTCAAGTTTTATTTTCTCATGTACAGCATACCAATACAGCATACAAATACTGATAACCATATTACTAACTCATTCTGATTGGAGATCTCAACATTTTCTATTATCATATAGTGTACAGGTCTTGTTACTAATAGCCCTTAAGGTGCGTGGGAAAAATCCTTTTGTCTTTTTCTTGTCTAGAGTAACCCCCTCCCACAGCACCTGAGGAATGTTACCAGTTTAATTAAAGTTGTTTTGATTATAATATAATGAATTATCTGGATGTGACTTTCTCAGTCAAAGATGATGTTATCATATCTAAGAATTACACCAAACCAGTAGGGACCAGTAACTATTTACATTATAAAAGTGCCCATTTTAAACCATGGATTAATAATATACCTAAAAACAAATTAATGCGAATAAGAAGAAACTGTACACGAGATGAAGACTTTACTGAACAATCTAGGACTATGGTCAGTCATTTTGAAAGAAGAGGCTATCCTCATAAGTTACTTGAGGAAGCTAGGTCGTCAATTTCAGCATCAAAGTTATTAGGCTCTCAGAGTGAAACCCTACGGACTAATGATCCACCTGATCCCCAGATGGTCATTGAATCAACAACGCTGAACTGTGACCCTAGTTTACTAGAGGAGGTTAAGTTCATATCAAAATATAATTCAAAATCCAGTAGAATAAGAAGAATTTTGAACAATAACTTTGAAATTTTAAAACAGGATTCGCTATTGAATAAACATATTGGCACTAAACCAAGGATAATTTATAAGAAGAACACCAACCTAGGGAATTTATTAGCGCCTAGCGACCTGAGACCGGTGAAACCTACACATTGTAATGAAGTCTTTAAATCTTGGCTACCATCCAGACCACTAGGGAGTTACAGATGTAATAAATCAATTTGTCTCACATGTAGCTACATGAGAAATGGATCAATTAATGTTATCTCCAATAGCAGTGGAGCCAGTTTTCCTATTAAACAGTATCTAAATTGTGAATCCACATATTCTGTATATGTTCTCCAGTGCCCCTGCCAACTACAGTATGTTGGCAGGACTATTAGATCTGTTAAAAGTCGTTTTAGAGAACATAGGTGTAACATTATTAATAAATCTATTAAACACAATGTCTCTCGACACTTTACTAGATATCACAATGGGGACCCTAAAGGGTTGTCCCTATTGGTAGTAGAACAGTACTGTCATACTAGAAGGGGGGGGAATAGATTTCGTCAGTTATGTATAGGTGAGTCCGCATGGATATTTAAACTAGACACTCTGAGCCCAAAAGGGCTCAACGAAGCTATTGATTATACCTGTCTGGATTAAACTATGGTAGTAGAGGGTCATTCCAGGGAGTAATAATGCGAATATGGTTATGTTATTAAAACTATATATTTTTATATTCAGTTTAGAGGATGATAATGATGTAACACATAACCTCTTTTGTGTATTATTACTATATATTAATAATCTGTGTATTACTGAAATGAATTTATTATTAATTTTATCATTATTCTTAACTTTAGATTATTACTTGATCTATCGAATGGAGTTAATTAATTAAATAAACATTTGGTTATGAGATTTAATATTAGTAATGAAAATTTCAAATACACATTCTTTAAATTATATACATTTTTTAAAACTTTTATTCATTTTTTTGTTTATTATTAATTTATGTTTATTATTATTATTATGATTATGATATTATTATTTATTGTTTTATGTTTAATATGGGTCCGTTGCCATATATATACATATATTCAATGACAGATACCATCAGCTAATACATGGAACTTGCTTATTGTGTTTTTTGAAGCTTTTATATGTATTGCAAATCCAATTAGAAATAGAGTGTCAGCACACTGATGTTTCTTATTACCCTCTAATTATAATGGAGGCGGTTCTGAAGGGGAGCTATAAAAGGGCTAAGATGGGATAAGCCCCATAGTCTTGAGGAAGTCCCGAGCTGTGACGGGACGAAACGCGTTGACTTCATCTTCCCGTTGTTCACACTGACGGCTACACTGATCGGAGTGCAATCACTGGAGCCTATAACCTGTGGTTGGCACAAACGGACATTCCTGCGGAGGTAACCAATATTACAGAAATGTACTGATCGGAACAGCGGCCACAAAAGCGCCTACCCGCCTTGCCAGGACAGAGACCTCTCCTGTACCGCGGATAGTGCTAGCGGCTAGACGCTGTGGCTTTACGTTTTAGGTTTCTCCCTGCAAAATCAAAGTATTTACCTGAATCAACCTGCTAACCGTTGACAACTGAAGGTTCCTTATCCGCCTGCCAGGACAGAGATCCTCACTGCACCAAGAACAGTGCAAGCGGCGGACGCAGTGGCTGCATGCCTTAAGGATATCCTCTGGGTAATATACGCTACACGCGGAGAATCCCGCTGTCCGGGTAAATATACTGCATATTATTCCTCTGCACTGGGACGCCAGTGGCAAGAGGATTCGAGACACTATACACAAATTAGCAGGCTCCAGCAGCTGCAACAAATTGATGAGACATGCTTGTGTAGCATTTATATGATACATTGTAGCCGTCTACTTTTTACAACCTATGGACACTATTATTTAATCTGTGTTCTAGACAGTTTAAACGCATTCCCTCAGTGTGTTTTAGCTCATTGATTTTAAATTATTCTAATTGATTCATACCATTTATGTATATGAAATGTTATTAAAATATTTTTTTGTTATTTTTGTAAGCAAGTTCCATGTGTGTTAATTTGAAATAATACAGACACACAACTATAGAGTGATATTGATTTTTTATTAAGCAAAATCAGAGCACCTAGCGCAATACATTAGTTTTCTTCTTTTTATTCCTTAGTGTCTATCTGAGGATATTGCCAATCCTCTAATGTGTGCAGCTGGTGTACTGAATAAATTACATAATTAATATATTTGCGCCAGGAGCTGGGGTGTTAATCACTCCTAAATTCCGTAATTAAAGTTGTTCAGTGGATTAGAGCAGTTTGCCATTATATATTGCAATTCAGAGAGGCATTTGTAGGGCGTGCTGGGTCTTGTAATGCCATTTGGAGGATACAGGGGTGACTCCAGGTAAGCTAGCTCTCAATCTGGATATATTTTGTATGTGCCATTATCATGTGGCCTTACATTAAGCAATTATATGACCCATAGTGGATATATTTATTATTGCTGTGTGTGAGTTTGGGGTGTAGGGCCCCCTGGTTTTGGTGTGGCTGGGCTGCCTTGGGGTAGCACACCATAATATTTATTTAGCACTTTTGTAACACTCCTATTTAATTTTAAACTAATACTACTCTTTTGAGTATTTTACTAACACCCTTATTTTTGTATCACTCTCTAACACGTAGCTCCTGCTTCTTTCTTATTAACAAATATTAACACTTTAGTATCTCAATGGTATGCTGCCCTGGGGTGGTTGTGCGTGAGACAGCTTTTTGGGGTCCGCACCCTGGATTTATACTTAGTAACTATTAGGGATCTCCAGCAATAGAGACGCCTTGAAGGGGCCTGGAGGCTTATCATATTTTTTGCAAAATATATGTAACCAAGATCTCTAAATTTTCTATTATCATATAGTGTACAGGTCTTGTTACTAATAGCCCTTAGGGTGCATGGGAAAAACCCTTTTGTTTTTTCCTGTGGATGGACACTGGACCGGTGCATCGGCAGTACTGGAGCAGATGGACACTGGACAGGCACAATGGCAGCACTGGAGCGGATGGACACTGGACAGGTGCATTGCCTGCACTGAAGTGGATGGACACTGGACAGTCACTTAATGGACACAGCACAGCCACTTCTGGATGGACACAGCACAACCACTTAATGACACAGCATAGCCACTTTAGATAGACACAGAACAGACACTTGTATATGGAGTCTGGACACTGTACACAGCACAGCCATTTGTATGGATGGACACAGCACAACCAATTGTCTGGAGTCTGGACACAGCACAGCCACTTGTATTGACATAGTACAGCCACTTGTATGGAGTCTGCACACAGTCTGGATACAGCACAGCCATTTGAACCAGCAGAGTACAGAACAGCACACAGCAGCATGACTGAAACAGAATTAAATGGTGCTTAGTCACCACCACAGGTCCCCTATATAGAATCCAAAACCCATGAGAAACTGACACCGGGATGATGACATTTTGCCTTGATTTGGAATCCGAATCTGTGTATACAGATTTAATTAAAATTTAATTTGAATTTATTTATAATGCTGTGCAAGTACAACACATTTACATAAGAACTGAGCCACCAGAAGCACAGGCTTATTAGCTCAAACAACATGATCCTATTGTACAGGTGAATACATAGAGAATGTGAAAGAAGAAGCAGATAATTCTTATGACTGAAGCTAATTTACAAAACACAGACACACACACACACACACACACACACACACACACACACACACACACACACACACACACACACATATATATATATATATATATATATATATATATATACTCTTAATTTGCTCTATTAACAGAGCAGCACCATAGTTGGGACCTTGGAATATCACACAATCACAACAAATATCCGAGTGCACTAATACATATATTACTGTAAATTCAGTACAAAGATGAAATTTACAAATCAATTTGTTTCAATAGACCGGTAGTATGCTCCATATGTCAGGGACCTTTGTTTTGGTGGGTCAATACAGAGCACCCCAAGATAAAAAAACCCTCACCAGAAATCACCCAAGAAATAGTAACCGTTAATGCTCAAGCAATGATGTTTTATTTTTTCAATATTTTGCTTAAAATTTTTAAAAAATATGAATGACATAAAAATCTTTACAGCACCAATACATTTATATATATGTCTTTGTACAGAAGATAGCACAGAATCTCTCCCTCGCCTTAACAAAAGGTGTGAGCTCTGGGTGGAGATTATCAATACAGCGACATGGTAAATGTGAATTGGTGAACCCTACGTATTTCGTCACTAAGACATCATCAGGGGTACGGTTCTTAAAGGGTGAAAAGGAGAGGTTACAAAGAGAGGAAAATTTAGAATATCTATTATATTTAATCACATATTTAGATTTGGAGTCTAGCTTAGATGCTACATACCAATTTGCTTTTGGTGGAGTATGTGGAGACAGCCAATCTTCAGATTTAATTTTGAAAACTGTCATAATCTGTAATAAATGGGTCCTGATTAGGAATCCATTATACATCAAATGGTCATTGGCTAATAAAGAGAACTATACGTACCAATAAATACAATTATATAAAAAAAATCCATTCAATAGAAATTTCAAATGGAGATGTAGAATGGCATCCAAAAATGATTGAAAGATTGTTATTTATCATTAGACGAATGACTGACTAATGATGGGCAGATAACACATAAGGTTCAGAAAGTACAGAACACATAAACATACATACCTACAGTATATAGATACACTACTTTCTTATTAGTGACCAGTATTACACTACAAGTGTGCAATGAAATCACAATAGTAGCTTGAAAAAAGAATTTAAAAAAATTCCATAGCTCAAATCCATTATAAGTAGTAATTGTACCACCAATTAAGTGTGCATTTAATAATGTTTTGTTTTCCTTATAAAAAATATCAATCAATATTCATTTACAATCCTATTGCCAACATAAACAAGGTGGACAGGTTAGGCATACTCACAGGTTCTAGTGCGTGTATGTGTGCAGGTCACCAGTCAGAATGAAATGACTGGGATTCCTATTCTGGGTATATATGCATCTCTAGGCGTGCCATAATTTTCTCAGTGCTCCATAAACTAATTGAGTGAAACTAGCTGAAAAATTGATATGCTAAACCACAGGGAACCAAGAGGCTGTTAGCGCTGCTTCATAAGAGTAATGGTTTTAAAAACGTCCTCTAAAGATCTTTCTAAGGGGCATAAAACTCCAAATTGGGTATAATACCCACAGTGTCTGGCACCACCGTTACAGTGGAACACATAAAGGATATGCACCAACTCATGTGAAGGGGCCCATGTGGCACCTCCCCTCTGCTTCACCATCCTGTGAGTGGCTGGCCACAGCCAGTAATCCGATCCTCTCAAGGATCATTGGCCCTCATTCCGAGTTGTTCGCTCGCAAGCTGCTTTTAGCAGCATTGCACACGCTAAGCCGCCGCCTACTGGGAGTGAATCTTAGCTTATCAAAATTGCGAACGAAAGATTCGCAATATTGAGAAAAGACTTCTCTGTACAGTTTCTGAGTAGCTCGAGACTTACTCTTCCAGTGCGATCAGTTCAGTGCTTGTCGTTCCTGGTTTGACGTCACAAACACACCCAGCATTCGCCCAGACACTCCTCCGTTTCTCCAGCCACTCCCGCGTTTCCCCCCGAAACGGTAGCGTTTTTTCAAGCACTCCCATAAAACGGCCTGTTTCCGCCCAGAAACACCCACATCCTGTCAATCACATTACGATCACCAGAACGAAGAAAAAACCTCGTAATGCCGTGAGTAAAATACCTAACTGCACAGCAAATTTACTTGGCGCAGTCGCAGTGCGAACATTGCGCATGCGCAGTTAGCGGAAAATCGCTGCGATGCGAAGAAAATTACAGAGCGAACAACTCGGAATGACCACCTTTGTGCTGCGTGACCTCTTCTTCTGGCTTGCATTCCACCTGCTCCGCTGTGGAATGCACACCCAGAAGTTTTGTGGGGGGAATCTTCCCCTATGTCTGTAGTGTCTTGGTGGTAGACTGATTACTAATTCTCTTACTTCCCAATATGTTATGAAGCTGAAATTTAACGTAGGTATTCTTCAGGTGGAAAATAGGAAAACTACGTAATTCGTATTTTAATAAACCTTCCCTAATGGGATGAAAAGGGGGTAGACATAATGATGTCACTACTGATGCGTGCCCAAGCCGACAATTGGCTAAAAATTTGGATTGCACCGCCAGTATGTAGAATGTAATAAACTACAAAAAATAGTACTGTCACTTTTTACTGTTTCTCTCACTGACTGACTGATTACTAATTCTCTTACTTCCCGATATGTTATGAAGCTGAAATTTAACATCGGTATTCTTCAAGTGGAAAAAAGGAAAACTATGTAATTAGTATTTTAATAAACCTTCCCTAAGGGGGTGAAAAGGGGTTGACATAATGATGTCATTACCGAGTCATGGCTTGATTACATGAATGATAATGCCCAAGCAGACAATCAGATAAAAAATTGGATTGCGCCTCCAGTGTGTAGAATTTAATAAACAACAAAAATGGTCCTGTCACTTTTTACTATATATCTGCTACGGGTGCTCCTCGGGTAACGCCAAGAACCATGGATTAATATTTACTTACATTAACAAGTCTCAAATTTACATCTCTATAGATTCACCAAATTATTAACACTCATGTAAATCAGAAACTCCCATGCGAAGAACGGCTAGAACAACTAGTGTTTATATATATATATATATATATATATATATATATAATTTTCACAAACAGGTGCAAAAAATATTTAAATGATAAAACCTATGAAGTTGGAGGACATGCTTTAAGCTCAAGATGGCTGCTTTTCAGACACAATTGGCAATGTGGCGGATATCGCATATTTTTCAGCATACTGCAGATGCATCAAAGAAGGATATTGGCAACTGCAAATGTGCCAAGTCAGATTTAAGCATATATGGAGTTCACTATTGCACATGGATTGATCCATCCTTTGATGGACCACACTATCTATGAGATGGACATTTATGTGCAGTGACTGAGCGGCTACCTTGTAAATTCATGGATCTGTCCCATCTAGTAGCATTTTATATTGTCATCTAGCAGTAGGTCAGCTTTTGTCCTCAATTGTAGTGTACAGATGGAGGTGGTATGCATGTTTCAGATGGGTTTTTTGCACCCAGGATGATGTGTGTGCAAGTCCAGATACTAATGATGATGACTGTTGGCAGGATAGGCTTCCACATGCAGTCACATGGATTTTCTGCATTCACAGGCAGATTCTTGCATTAGCATAAGCTAGTAGGCAGTATGCTGTGATCATATCATAACATACGGAATCTGGAATAATCTCCCTATCCTATGTGTTATGGTGGCTCTGGTGGCAACATTGTGGATTATGCTTTGGGTGCCTGAGGCACCCGAAGCATAATCTCTGGTTAGTGTTGGCATTGGGAAGAAAAGTGCTTCACCTCGGTGCTAATTGGATAACCCCTGGCAAACCTATTAGCAGCTGTAACTTACTGCTGCTTATGCTGCTAATAGAACACCCCTTAAAAGTTACAACAGTTAAATTTGATAATTTATTGCCTATTTAGTGTAAAAGAAATCCTAATTTACAAACAAGAGCTTTAATATAATATACATAAGGAGGGCAGAGGGAAGAAGTTCTAGCCAAAGCTTTTAGTTGGGCAAAAATGCATTTTTTTTTAAACTAATGCAGTGGTAGTGTTATTAGTTCTGATCATTGTATTTTCAATGAGACACTTATTGTTCTGTTGCAGTATATACATTTCATAATGAAAGTACACATATATGTGCACAGCAACATTTGCTAAAAAACCTAAAATGTAGCAATGATTTCCACATTCTGTCATTAGTTCTAATACATACATGAGGCTCAAGTGACAAATAGGATTGTTGAAAAGCTGAAATGTTTTCATTGATTACAGGGTTTTCCAATGTATTAGCAGAAAATACTTTGAAGAGACAATTTTAACTTTCTCCAACATGTGCTCTACTGTATAGTACACTATGTCATGTGGCATAAACCAGACAAAAGTCATAACAGCAGCTGCACATACTGTATAAACATCAGCCAGCAGAATTTGGTCAATGGAAACTGTCAACGAGCAGAAACAAGAGTTTTTTTTCTCATGTCTACTAATGACTGAAGGCAAATATCTGCTCTGGGGATGCAGTTAAAATACCAGCTGTTGGGATCACAGTGTTCAGGAGACCAATGCCAGAAACTGGACAGCTGGTGAATTACCGACGGATGGAAACCCAACTGCCGCAGGTTATTTCCACTCGGGTGGTGAGTCCATGCCACCAAATGAGTGGGAATATAACCTGTGTCAAGTGAAGCAAGCAACCTAGCCCGCAGTGTTGTGAGCACAGCAAGCCTGCAAGGGTAATTGCTGCCGGGAATTACACAGTCGAGATGCCGCTGTCGGTATACTGACAGCTGGCATCCCGTTTGGCGGTAAAACATACCGATCCCCTACTCTGTGATCCAGTGCTGCAGATCTGAAGCCAAGGAAGGTTTCCCATCACCAGTTCGAACAAAACAACAAAAAATACATTATTTTCTACTTATAAAGTAGTCCAACCTACAATATTAAAGCAACAGTACTGTAATGAATATGAGCCTTATGAATATAGTATAATATATTCATAATATCACCAGCAGTCTATAGCATATTTATGGGTCAATCCAATTAGATGCAAAGGGCACAAATTGCCATTTCTGCAACATTTTCATGCGCCCCTCATGATCAGATTTGATCCCGAATTTGCTTAAAAGTGCGTGTTTAGGCTGCTGTAAAGTACGACTGTTGCTGCAATAACTTGCGTGTGCGAGGAACTTTGATTAGGTTAGCGTTAGAGTTCACAGAGGAGGTATAAGAACAGCGGCAGAGCAGGGCTGACTGACACCCTGTGTGGGGCCAAGCCCTGAACCTATGACATTACATCAGTGCACGGGCCTATAGCAGAAAGTTGAGAGCTGTGCAGATGCTTCAGGTGGCTCTACACAAAGCAGGGAGCATGCCTGGAGCATCTTTGGGGCCAGAGGCCAGGCACATCTTGAAAGTACATTACTATGGCAACAATTCTGCACCATAGGGCTCTATACTGTTAATGGTGTTTCAAGTATGCAGAGTGCCATTAGAAGCCCAATGAGGTCAGGGGTTAGCCAGATAATACCAATATGTTTCTATAGCAAGAAGTCAAATTGTAAGAAGCAAAATAATTTAGCGCAGTACATAAATATTAAGAAAAGCCATCTACAGATGTGTCCTATTATATTGTTGCCAGGATGGCGCATTCACAGTGCGGGATAGCTGGGAGCATGCATACACCCACACACCCACTATTCCTTAACTATAAAGGAGTTGACAGCAGGTGCGTATGAATGCAGTATATCGCTGTGTACACATCACTATAGAGCAGTGATGGCTAACCTTGACACTCCAGCTGTTGTTGAACTACACATCCCAGAATGCCCTGCTACAGTTTTGCTATTTGACCTTGCTAAAACTGATGCAGGGCATGCTGGGATGTGTAGTTCAATAACAGCTGGAGTGTCAAGGTTAGCCATCACTGCTATAGAGTGCTGCTATACACAGCAAAGATATGAGGACACATCTGTACAGCCAGAAAAAAAAAACCTAGTCATGGATCTGTTCCATCTAGAAGGAGTGTCATGGAGTCTTATAAATCATCTGACTATATAGTCTATGTAGTATAATCAATCCCAAAGAAAAATGTAAGTGGTTGTAAATACAAGGGTGATCCAGAAAGTAAAGACCATTTGGCTCAGTGCTGGATTTCCCACTAGGCATGTGAGACACATGCCTATTGGAGGCAACTGCTGGGGTTGGCACAGCAGCCTTACTGCCGCATCAGAGCAGCTGCTGATAAAGTTTTGGGTGGGAAGTCATGAGGAAGGGTATCGGGAAACATAGCTGTGGAGGTGCAGGGTGCCCAGGAACAGGGCAGCTGGTTGGAGGTGCTAGTGCCAAAGCGCAGCCATAAAGTGTTTGCCAAATTATGGGAGGACTCCCTAGTGCTGAGCATGCCATCAAAGGCATGACCAATGGTTCTTATTGGGAGCCTAGCAGCCCCCTTACAGTCTGGACGGCCCTCACAGAGCTGCTAGAACTGGTGCCCAAGGCCATCGGTAACAACAAAAGGGATGTAAGGGTGGTAAAGCAGGAGCTGGGGTGAGCGCAGCATGCCGGGGGTTCTATGGGCAGGTCCTGGGGTCTCTTCTACTGCAGAGTCACCTGTACTGAGGAGGGTGACCATGGAGACTGAATGTAGATGTGAATGGGGGGGGGGGGGGGAATATTATCGTGCCTAGGGGCAGCTTGATTCCTAAATCCACGTCTGGTTGCAAACAAAAAGTAAAAAAAAAAGAGACAACTACAGTACAGTTTTTTCCATTAAACACAGATGTAGCAATGCTCATCTTTGCTGCAAAATGGCTTGCTGTTTGGTGTGCCGAGCTGTGTCAGACTGGGGCATGAAAAACCCACCAGGGAATACAGTAGAAGGGACCCATGCTTGACCAATTTCTATGCGTTGAGACCAGCCCGCAGAGAGCCTTGGATTCATTCAATAAGTAGAGTAACTTGCTTAGAATAAAAAGTTTTTACTGTGTTCTATAAAATAACAATTATAATAACAATTATCATCACATAAAATTGCAATAGAAAATATTAATAAATCTAAATGAAAGAGCTGGATGTTACATGTCAGTCCTGGACCGCAGCCAAAGAATTTTAGTAGACTCTGCATGATAAAGGCAAACACGTATTGATATTAGAGATGGTAGTAATGCTACAAATTGTATATACACACAGTGAGATACTAGAGTCCTGCAATATGTTTAGTTGACAGCAGTAACAGTTCACCTGCCACCGGCATCCTGGTGTAGGAGATAACTCTGTATGGTAATTACCCGATCCAGCGGGAGTTTAAACAGTAACAGAGTCCACATGTATCATAAAGTATAAAAAATGGAAAAAAAAGAAAAAAAAATTGTAGAGAAGTCATGACAATATTTTTCTGTGTCGATCATTCACATGTTGACCTTTTGTTCATGTCGACCTTTTGGCAATGTCAACCTAATGCCTGTCAACCATTAGTGGTCAGCCTATTGACTGTGGACCTTATCCATGGCATCTGGATACACTAGAAGACACACTATATGATGCACTATACCATCTGAGGAGTGATATTTGTTTAACATCAGCAAATGCCCTCAATTTACATCTCTTTTGATAATAAAGGTTTAAAACATTAACACATTCAGACTGATTGTACAACAGCAGCAACCTAGGTATTAATTGAAACTTTTACAAACATTAAAAAAATAATTTAATAATCTGAATGACTGACTAGTGCAGTGGTCAGGGAACAGGGGTAAATTACCCCAAATGGGGTAAAAATGAAATTCCTGGGGGTAATGGAGGGTCGCACTACTAAGACACGGCCCCGTCCAGCACCGGCCAGCTCACAATGTGACGTGCTGACGTCACACCATGCTCCATCCTGCCCACCCTGCACTGTGCTCCTGGCCGCCCTGTGCTGTGTTCCTGGCCGTGGTGTGATGTGCTGACGTCACACCGTGCTCCCTCATGCCTGTCCATCCTGCGCTGTCCTGTCCTCCCACCCGCGGCCCACCAACCCACGCACAGAACTTGAAGTGTTCTGTGGCTGACCGCTGACGGAGTTCCACAGGATCAGACAGTGGCCCACATAACAGTATCTATGAAATGCCATATTAACAGTGGTAACCAGTATATATGCACAATAATATATGATTTTCTTCCTTTCAAATCAAGGGGTTAACGTCGACGTATCAAAATATATTTTGGGGTAAAAAGTAAAAAAGTTCCCTGACCCCTGGACTAGTACATGGATTACACTAAGTGCCTAATTCAGCTTTTGTCGCTCATCAGAGAAATCACAAATTAAGCAATTATTGAATGACTGCACATGCATGGCATTCGCATTGCGCAGATGTGAGTGGTAATAGCGATAGAAAATGTATACAGATCGTAAATGCAATGTAGCTGTTCGACTGACAGGAAGCTGGCATTTGTGGGTGGAAACCTGACATTTTCTGGGTGTGTGAGAAGAAAAACGCAGGTGTGCCCAGGCATTTTTGGGGAGGGTCTCTGATGTCAGCCCAGACCACCAAGTTTATTTTATATTCCAGGAATTGCGTATGCATCTGTGAGTGGATAGCGATCTGCGATGCATTCGCAATTCTGCATGGAGCGTTTTTTCTTCCTGTAGGGTTGGCGCCTTTCTACTCGCAGACAACTTCAATTTCTCTAAATAGTGATCCATGATGAATTAGGCCCTAAATCACAGGACACATGATTACCATTCCATCACATACAATATACAAGTATACCACATTGTCTATTTTAGTGTGTGTATATATACATTTATATACAGTATATATACTGATGCAGAGTATCAGAGTATGGCTCAATATACTGCAATTATTTTTATGCTGGGTTTTTAAATATATCTCTATTTTTATCATTTGAAACTAATAATCTTTGATGCAGCCAGATACTATTTTTTTTTCATTGATTTGAAGGGGTGGCACATCTTTATTTTCATGCAGCAACAGCCCTCCATATGAATTTAGAGTGCTACATTTAACATACTACCCTGTCTTTCACATAACAATGAAGCAATATACCTTTCGTGCATTCTCAACATATTACGTTTAGCAGATTTTCTTTATTATTCTCTGTATGTCAAAATAATAAAATTATATGTGAAACCTTTTTTTTTTTTATTATATTAAAGTTCATAAATTGTTAGGATTTAGATTGTATAATAAGTATTTTTGGTTGATCAAAATTATATTTAATCTTTTATGAAAAATGATATGACTAATGATTTTTTTTTAACAAATAGCACCAGTAGCTATGAAAACTAATTTTCTCGCAGCTGTTGGCAATTTTAAGAACTAATAATCCTTATAATCGTTCATCAGCGTCAGCAAGCATAAGTTGCTTTAAAAAAAAAAAAATCTTATTCTGTTTTAAAGGTTATAACACATTTATTTAGACATTTTTAAATATGTATTTTATTTGTTCAGATCCTTGGACTCATAGTCTTTTATTAATATCATTTTACTTACTATGCTAAATATAATACTGTATATGAAATCTACGAATTTTAATGGAAAAATTAGTGTTATTTTTAATTGTTTTACTTAGTGTTGATGCTTTAAGCACTATATTGATAAAATGTAATTTAAGTTAGATGGCAGGTTCCATATGGTTTCAGAGAACATTTTATTTAGAGTACAGTGATGGCATATTTTGAGCTTTATTTAGTATATTAGCTATAAGTTGTTCCTTGGGTTTAAAAACATTTTAATAACTAAAATATACATTGTTGCTATATGGTTAGGAATCTATAATTTTACTTAGTCACGGTAAATTACAGCTGCTAATTGAATATCCCCCATAATGTTCAAGACAATAAAAAGGAATCAAGCAATAATATATAGATTACAATTCATGAAATACATTAAATAATTCAGTTATAGATAATCTAAAGATGAATAGAAATATATAAAGTTAAACAAACTGTCCATAAATCTAATAATTAGACTCAGTTATGGAATTGGAATCTCAATGTCCCTGTGGTGCAGTTCCAACATTTAATAGCTAAATAGCTTCTGCATAAATCAGTTGAATTATGGTAGTAAGCAATATGGGGCCTAATTCATCCAGTAGTTGTATGCTATAATGATGTTTCTGCAATTCAGAGATTATGCTTGCAGTGAAGATTCATTCACAAGTGATTGGCAGAAAGCACCATTTTGTGTGAGGTAACGAGGAGTGCTGTTTTTTTGGTGACTGCGTTCCTGTATGCAGGAATCTCAGTAGCAGCAGACCTTTTTAGTGACTTTCCCAGATCTGCATTGATGTTGTGAATGTGTATGCAGTTGCAGGCAGCTACAAGAGGCAGAGGGGAAGTCTAAATGCAAATCCATAACATTACCATATTTTTGCACATCCTCTGAATCAAAAATTGCATCTGTGGTACTTCTATGAATCAGGCATATGGTCTGCTGAGATAGGATCCAGCGGTGGCTACTACCTTTTATTGGCAGGGGGGGCTGCTGCTGCAGGTACTGGAGAGGTGAGAGCCGGCCCCATCCAGCAGTGTCCTGGCACCTGCGCAATAGATCTGACTTGAGCCAAGACTTACGCATGTGCATGCATATGCATATCTCCTGGCTTCTATGGGCTGCATTGGCCCATAGAAGCAGAGTAGAGCTGATGATGAGGCAGGGAGTGGTTTCCTACAGAAAGCCAGCTCTCTGCTAATCACAGCACAGTCTGGCTGTCCTGGAAAGAGGAAATACCTCCCAATGGGACTGCCTATCTTGTGGGTGACTGGCAGATAGGTCTTCCAATGGGAATTCAAATGGGAAAACATGGAATGGCAGATAGGAATTCCAATGAGATGTTGCTGCCAGTCACAGTGAAGCCAGTGCAGTCACAGACTGCATCTGGCTTAACTGAAGCTGATCAGTGTGGCGGATTTTACCTGTGGAGGCTGCAGTCCTGCAGCCCATAGGCAAAATCCGCCACTGATAGGATCTAAAATTCCCAGTAATGAATACCTGAATCTTACCTGAATGTGGCAACAGCAGCTCACCTCCCAGCTACCTTGTTTCTGTGCAGGGAATTAGTGTTTATTCTACAAATGTTGAACAATAGTGTTGTTAGCAATGATGTGCAGTCAGGATAGGCAGTGGAGGCAGAGTCTCAACTTTCATACTTTCGTATATTCAGGTGTTTTGACTTCTAAGAATTTTCATATTCAAAACTCACCATCAAATCATATATTTGTGTGTGTGTGCATGCGTGCGTAACATTAGCCAGTGCATCCCAAGCCATTGACCTCACCGCACCTGACTTGGCTGTATCCATACACTGTTTTTTTTTTTAAATTCTTTATTTTTGCATGGTTAAACAGAGTGGGTAAACAATACAACAAGAAAAAGGACAAGCGGTCAAGAAAACCAACATCCAGCAAAAAACATATTTTTAGAATAAAGAACAAGAACAATCAAAAGTAAAACATTGTATCAAATGTGGGGGGGAGGGGGAGAAGCAAGAGGGGATGGGGGAGGGGAGAACCACAGTGTAATCAAAGCACAGTACATATCTCAGAGACAGTTAGATCAAAAAAAAAGAAAAAAGGAAGGGCAAGGGAGAGAAGAGAGAAAAAAAAAGAGAAAAGATGGAGGAGGAGTGGTAGCCGATGCCCATGGGCCTGCAAATGGAGCTAGGAATAAGAGGGGGGAGGCAGCGATCTACATTCAGCAATGAGCCAAGGGGCCCAGACCTGCTTAAAAACGTGACCATGATCATGGAGATAATATGTAATCCTCTCCATTGATGCAATATGCCAGAATTTGGCTTTAAGGGATAGGAGAGAGGGGGGAGAGGGGTTTTTCCAATTGAGAGCAATCAGCGATTTTGCCGCAGTTAGAATGTGTGTAGTCAGTTTTTGGGAGAATTTATCAAGCATCGGGGGAGGGTAACACAACAAAAAGATCCAGGGATCTTTCAGCATGGGAGATTCCAGAAGGGAATTAAGAAGGGTGTGGACTAGATTCCAGAAGGAAACAATGATTGGGCAAGTCCACCATATATGAAGCATAGTGCCTCTACATCTGCAGTTCCTCCAGCAGTTAGGGGAGGAAGATGGAAAGAGTTTATTGAGTCTATCAGGGGTGTAGTACCAACGGTAGTAAATCTTGTAAGCCATTTCTTTGAAAGCAGTAGCAATAGAGCACTTAGCTATCCCCAGTCTCATGTCCTCCCAGTCTTCGCTCTCCGGGGGAGACCCAAGATCACGCTCCCAAGCGAGTTCATGGGACCAGGAAGAGGGAAGGGAAGAATCTAGTAGAAGGGAGTAAAGTTGGGAAATCAAGCCTTTGGAGAGGTGGGAGTTTATGCATAAACTTTCAAAGGGGGTAAGGTCACGGAGCAAAGCGAAAGAGGGCAGAGAACCTAAAAAGTGACGGATTTGTAGGAATTGAAAGGGATTAAGTGGGTGCGAGGGGGTCTACTGTTAGAGATCAGATAGGGACAACCATTGACCCCGATCAGAAAAATCAGTCAGGAATTTGAAGCCCAGCAGTATCCATGTACGGAACCTCGTAATCGAGAATCCAGGAGAAAACATAGGGTTATGCCAGATAGGGGTCAAGGGTGAGAGAGTAGTGGTAAGACCCATCTTCAGAGAGTGAGAGTCCCAAATTCTAAGATTAAATTTAATAGTGGGGAGTAGTTTGGACGTTGGGGGCTGGGAGGTAGAGGGCAAACCCCACAAGGGGGTCAGGTGCAAAAGATTGACGTAGGCTGATTCGATATCCAACCAGGATACGGACCCAGGAGGAGCATAAGAGGTGAAAATATGGGAGAAGTGGGTGGCAAGGTAATAGAGTTTGATATCCAGAAGACCCCTACCGACTGGGAGGTTGGTCTTTTCAGAGTGTTGGCAGCAATGCGGGGGGGAAGTCTGTGATTCCAGATAAAATGAATGAAGGCTCACTGGATATTACAAAGGAAGGAGGCAGGGACAGCCACAGGGAGGGTCTGAAAAAGATAGAGCCATTTGGGGACTATGCTCATTTTAACCGCTATGATCCTACCCAGCCACGAAATGAAGAGACTGTTCAAGGATGTCAGGTCAGCGTGTGTTTTGGTGAGAAGAGGTGGAAAATTTTCATGGAAGAGAGAGTCGTAGCGGGAGGTCAGGTAAATCCCCAAATATTTGATCTTTGTAGGCTGCCATTTAAAAGTAAAGTTGGCGCGAAGGGATTCAACTTCCCGGTGGGGAACATGAAGCAGCATAGCCTCGGATTTGGAATAATTAATCTTGTAGCCTGATATAAGGCTATAAGAATGCAGGACTGAGAATAAATTTGGGAGTGAGATAAGGGGCTGGGTCAGGGAAAGTAGGATGTCATCAGCGAAGAGGGAGGTTTTAGGGTCGGTACGGCCTACTTGTATACCATGTATACCTTGATGAGCTCTAATTTGACCGGCGAGCGGCTCAATAATGAGGGCGAATATTAAAGGTTTTAGGGGGCATCCCTGATGTGTACCATTTGATATGCGGACCGGGGCAGACGGGACGCCGTAGATTAAGACTGTAACGGAGGGGGTGGAGTATAGTGCCAGAACACCAGTGAGAAAGACACCAGACAAGCCATAGGCCTCCAGGGCGGCTCTCAGAAAACTCCAGGAGATCTGGTCGAAAGCTTTTTCAGCATCTAAGGAGAGCATGATAGTGGGGGACCCCCTGGAGTTTGAGATGTGAATAAGATCGACAGCACATCTGGTGTTATCCCTCGCTTGGCGGCCAGGAATAAACCCCACTTGGTCGTAGTGGACAAGGGAAGGGAGATATGGGTTAAGGCGATTGGCCAGGATTTTAGCTAAAATTTTCAAGTCAAGGTTCAGGAGGGAGATAGGTCAGTAGCTAGCGCAGTTAAGGGTGTCCTTGCCTTCCTTAGCGATCACCATAATTCTAGCCTCTAACATCTCAGGAGGAAAAGAGTCGCCATGGATAATCCTATTAAACAGGGACAGAAGAAGAAGATCGGAAAAATTTTTGTAGTAAAGAGCCGTAAACCCATCTGGGCCAGGGGATTTACCGATCTTTTGCATGAGTATAGTCTGGGCAATTTCTTCCACCGAGATCTTACTGTTAAGATGGTCAATGGCATCCTGAGGCAATCTAGGCAGGTTAGAAGCAGAGAGGATGTAGCAGGCGAGGGGGGTGGCAGGTTGTACAAGTCATGAACTAACTGATTGAGAGGGTCTCTAATAGAGATAATATTAGTTTTGGCTCTCGTGGAGCGGAGTCGTGCCGCCAGGATTTTGTCTGCTTTATCCCCCTTCTCATAAAAACACTGGTGAAGCCATTTAAGACGTTTAGACACCCTTCTGGAGAGAAGGAGATCGAGTTCCGCTTTGACAGTACGGAGTTCAGACAAAATAGCCTGGTCAGAGGACGCCTTATGCTGGGTCTCAAGGATGTGGCGTTTAATAGAGATTTTGTTAAACTGGGTGAGAGACTGTTTTTTGGCCTTCTAGGCCAGGCTAATGATGTGTCCATGAAGAACTGCCTTGTGTGCCAGCTAGAGAGTGGGCCTAGAAATGTCAGGTGAGTTGTTCAGGGCAAAATAGTTGGAGAGCTTGTCCCAAAGATGGGAGCGTATCTCCGGGTTGTGAAGGAGGGAGTCGTTAAGACGCCATGTCATGGGACGGGGGCGAGAGAGTAGGCCTGAGAGGTCGCAAGAGATAGAGGCATGGTCAGACCAGATTAATGGGTGAATATGGGCAGCGTGGAGATTCAGGGCAAGTTCATGGCTGAGCAGGACCATATCGATGCGGGAGTAGGAATTATGAGGTGCGGAATAAAAGGTATAGTCATGCGAAGAGGGATCTTTTATCCTCCAGGAGTCGTAGTGAAGCTGGGTTCACATGAGACGGAGGAGGAACCTAGAGTGGAGAGAGTCCAATGGGGAAGCAGAGGGCAGAGAGGGAGTGCGGTCTATAGTTGGGTTTAAAACAAAGTTAAAATCCCCTGCAAATATGAGGTCCCCTTGTCGGACTTGAGTAAGGAGGGTATCCAGTTTGGCAAAAAATAACTGTTGATGTTGGTTAGGGGCGTAAATGTTAGATAAAGTGCATAATTTATTGTTGTTTCCCCACCAAAACAAGAAACCGGTCATCTTTATCGGCGTGGGAATCAAGAAGCTCAAAGGTGAGGTGACGGGCAAATAAGATTGCGACCTCCCGTTTTTTGGCCGAATGATCACAAGCATGGAAAGAATCAGGGTATGGTTTACATTGCAGCGTAGGGTGGTAGTTATGTAGGAAATGAGTCTCCTGGAGAAAGGCCAGATCGCCCTTATGGAGTTTAAGAGACATAAAAAGCTTACCTCTTTTTTGAGGGCTATTCAGGCCCTTCACATTAAAAGAAAGTACCCAGAGACCCATGGGCAAACAGCAAAGTGGTTGGCAGAATAGAAAGAGTGTAGAGTCCTGAAAGTAGCATAAGAAGGTAGAGAAGTAGATAATAGAGATACAAGGCATAAGATAGCATGGTCAGGAAGAAGGGAGGAAGGGAAGGAAACCGGAAGGGAGGGAAGGGTAGTTGGTCATCCAGCGGTAGAGGCCAGGACCGGTGTTGCTGACCAAGGGGAAGGGAAACTAGGTGTCGGGAAGGCACCTAGGTCAGCAAGAGGGCTAAAAGCCCCAAGGGGGTGCAGCATGGCATCCAGACGATGCATCACAAACCACGCAGCAACGGGTAGGAAGCAGACCCCCTGGGAAGACCTGAGGGGAAAAGCTAGAGAGAAAACAGGAACGAAGAACAGATGGAGCGCCAGCTCCAGAGAGAAATCGAAGAAGAGAAAAACAGAGCATGGAAAAAACAGATTATCACATTGTAACAAAGGGTAACAACACAACAGTTGAAAACTGACTAAGAGATCGGGAAATCAGGACATGGTAAATCTAAAGGTAAACAGCTACCCGGCTAGGGAGTACGACCAGGAAAGTTCGACACAAACAAAGATACAGGATGACAAATCAGAAAACTTGAAGTTCAATTAGGGAACTGGAGGTGGAGCCTGAGAGGCCGCAGAAGCTGGAACCGTGAACCACTCCAAACGGGGAGATGGAGGTGGTTTCCACTGCGTCCGTGGAGGCAAGCGTGGAGTAAAAGGTTCCTGTTCATCGGTGTGAATACCTAGCTTGGAGAGCAGCGATTGAGCCTCGGGTATGTTTCTAGCCGTGAGCAGCTTTCCTTGATGCCATACCAGGATACGGAAGGGGAAACCCCAACGATACTTGACGTTATGTTGGGAGAGCAGAGAAGTGATGGGTTTAAAGTCCCTACGTTTGGCCAGAGGAAGCGGGGATAAGTCTTGGAAGATCTGCAGGGAGACATTCTGAAAGGACACAGACCCCAGTCGCCGGGCTTCTCTCATAACAGCCTCTTTCGCAGTGAAGTAATGCATTCGAATAATGACATCCCTGGGCTGGGAAGAGTCTTGGGAGCGAGGTCGGAGGGCTTGATGTGCTCAGTCCAGGAGAAGATGGTCTCTTCAGGGGTGTCAGGTGATAGGTGGGCAAAGAGGCGCTTAAGGTAAAGATCAAGATGGGCAGCTTCAATCTCTTCAGGAATACACAGGATCCTCAGATAATTTCTTCTTGCCCTATTGTCCTGATCTTCATGCTCCTCCCACAATTGGGCAACATCTTGGTGGAGTTGATGGAAGTCAGTCTCGACCGATTGTTGGAACGTCACCACCTCCTCCACTCGCTGTTCAAGTTGATCAGTTCTGGAGCCAATTTCGGCAATATCGGACTTCAGTGAGTGGAGAGCCTGGACAGAGGTCTTAACATCCCACACCTCCTTAAGGAGGGAATAGAAAGTCCCTGCGGGTAAGCGGTGTGAGATCGTCATCTTCAGGGTCGGAGTCGGAGGGACCATGGGGGTGTTCAGAAGCATCGGACCTGCTCTTGGCTGGGGTGCTTTTTTTAGTAAGAAATGGTGTGAGGTCAGATCCCTGTGATTTTTTACCACCTCTGGGCATCCTGGACAGACGGGAATGGGGGTAGTCGGCAGAATGGGAGATAGAGAAGGCGCTCCAACAGTATGGCTCAGGACCAGGAGGGGTAGGGCGGTAGTTCTAGAGAAGTGTCATGACGCGGCCAGCAAAGCAGCATGGGTGAGACAGGGCCAGGGAGCTTCGGCAGAAAGAAAGGTCCACGTGGCCTCAGGAGGGAGTCAGACAGCTAGAGGTTGCAGGAGATGGGATGCTGCACTCAGGTAATCCACCCCTATCCAGGATCTGCGGAGATGAGGCCCGGACATGGACCAGCCAGTGACCATGGCAGTACCAGGATCATGCAGCTGGAAAGGGGTGTCAGGTCCCAGTAGCAGTGGGGGCCCTCATGGGGACCGGAAGAGGCAGGAGCCTGCAAGAGGGGCAAAAGCGTGCAGGGCCAATGAAAGTGCCTGGGCCCTCAGCCAGGTTGAGATTCGGGCTCCGGAGGGCCGCAGCAAGAGGACCGCCAGCGTGGGGTCCCGGGATGCAGGAGTGCTGGAGGACCACAGGCCGCCATGGGAGCAGGGAAATCAGCACCAGGCAGAGGCACCTGAGGGCCCGTGTGGAGAGGCAGGGGGAGCAGTGCGAGGCCAAGGAAGGAGAGCGGGAGTGTATAGGCCACTGGCAGGCACTGCCACGGCCGTATAGCATTCCCGGAGCTCACCTTCTAGCTGGGGTGCGGCGTCAGGACCCAGCGTCCGGTTGCAAGGGAGGCCGGAGTTCTCGTAGACAGAAGACGGCTCTCTCCAGGCAGGCGAGGAGGTCGAGGGAGGACCAGGGGAGCTCGGAGAACCCGGATAGCAGGCGGGAGTCCGGCGGACCAGGTGAGCACCGCCGCGTGGAGTCCATAAGCAGCAGCCGCATCCCGGGGGGTCTCCCACCCTAGTATATGTGACATATGTGACATATACCATTATACCACCATACCACACTGAAATACGCCCAATACCATTTGAACTTGGAAGCTAGGCAGGAATACCGAGTACAGTAGAATACCAATTTGGGATTGCCCAGTGTCTAACGCTGACAGCAGAATCACTGTTTACTTCTTTCTTCCACCTCATTACAGGCTGGTATTATTACCAGTGTTCTTTCCCCGGTTTTCTAATCAATAATAGTTTTTGTTGCTCAGTGCGTTTGGAATCCTATTTAGGAATATACTATTATGTTGCAGTATTCCATTATAAAGCAATTAAATCAATGTGAGTTCTGATATATCGATCAGTGGTCCTCTGTATCTCTATTAAAGCAATAAATTGACGTGAGTTATAATATACTGACCAGTGGTCCCTTAGAATTACAGAGTGCATAGGTGGAGCAGCAGTGACTACAAGATTCATTAGTTGTTTCTGTATGAGACCATATAACATCAGACGATGCCCATACGTGTTTTAATTTAAATGTTATACGTTGTTTGTTTTGTTTAAAAAATTCCTTTTGGATACACTGTTAATTTTAGATGACTAGAATAAAGGTACGTTTTAATCATACTAACATCTACTACTAATTTCCATAAGAGTGCACCCACAAAAGAGTCTTTCCTCTTCTTCAAAAAACTTTCATGTAACCGTACTGTTTGACTTTGGGTGCACCACCAGAATTGATAATGATGAGTTATTCTCATTGATTTGATATCTCTGGCTATCTATTATCTCTTATTATTTTGCTAGTGCGGAATCATCCCCTTAGTGTCCTTCAAAGAAGTGCCAATCTAAACAGGACGGTGTCTATTCAAATGTTCTAAGGAATGATTACCAAATGATTGCCTATTATATAGGGGAAATACTGTACACTATAATTGCAAAAATAGTTGTTAACTTATTTTTTCTGCAAAAGCTAATATATAAAGAGCCTGTATCTAAAGGCAGAAACTACCAAGTCCACGGGCCAAACGAAGGATATGTTAACTTGGTGTACATACTGGTAACCTAAGTTATGAGCTCCATTGGGGCACTTACATCAGTATGTCAGAAAAAGGATTTATTCTCTGATCTAATGCTACTATCACCAAGAGCTGCATTCATTATTTTTACAATAGGTTTTAAGTACAGTATAAAAGTAAAACTATGGTAACCTAATAAATAATTTTAGGATTTCATATTTCAGTTTTTCAATAGTCTCTAAACTACTTATTGGCTGATGTCAATAGGCTAGAATCAGCCTAACCCGTGTATTGAGAGGGAGTGCACTACTTGTCACGTTTCTCAGTTAGCAAAAGCATGTATTGGCAGGAAAATTGGCCAGCTTTATTTATTTAAATTAGGAAATGAAAATGTGATATTATGGTTGTGAAAGAAAGCACATACCTACTCCCTGCAAAAACCAAACGCATCAATCACAACAATCAGGCCTAAAAGGGGGACCTTCACAATCATACACAACTTGATTTATCCAACTCACCTCTCAATGACACAAATCACATGCCCACATGGACTGGTGGTGCTTCTGGCCCAGTTGGGTAGAAACAGCCTCAAGGTCTAATGAAGAGATGCTCAATGCAGCCATTCTTTCCCACCACTCGAGGTTAAATTTCCCACCATACAAAAGATAGCAACCCCCTCTCAAACCCATAATTAGGGCCTCTAAAACAGCAAAATATCCTTGGGGATCAGGTCAATGCCATCAGACCGAAACAAATGACTATCACACCTGAACAGTTGGATAACAAATAGCAACACCACTCACTAAGTCCACAAACCAACTCACAACATAATTAAGCCTTCTATGGGCTGCATCCAATGACATGACACTCTGGTGTTAGAGCCAAATAAGCTAAGAAATAATCAGCAATCGTATCAACTGGCAAACTGACAAAATGGTCAAGACTGAGCCAGCTTAGCAAGGTCTTGAGTTCTTGCACATCTGAGATTTTGGCTGTCCAATTAGTCAAATCAATGCCTATCAAATTCACAAGCACCACCAATGGAACACCAAATTACTTACTTTGCTCCAACAAGGTGGGCCACAGTCATTCCCAATGCATACGCAAATATCTAACTACCTAACATTCTGAAATTCATCGAAGATGCTAAAATCAAATTAATGAGGGGATTTAGGTATCAAGTAGATAAAAGAATGGCCAGGAAACCAATTTGTCATCCAATCTTGCATCTGTAACAAAGTATTAAGAGAATATTTATAACCCAAAAACATGTAAAACAAAGAGTATGTTTATAACCCCAAAAAATGTTTATAACCCAAAAAATCAGGTAAAACAAAGAAACTACAACCTAACCTAACCACAAAGACATTTTTGACCTAAAAGAGCTAATAAGCATACAAGGCATTAAAAGGGAAGGGGAGGACTGTCATACTATGAGGTCAAACACTGAAAACCTGCCGGTGTGATGTAAAGTCTCACGTTACAGATGTGTTCCTATACACCTAGCTTCATTAAGCAATGTGGCGTGAAACACCTGGAGTAAATTAGCCATACCTAGTGGTGTACCATAGTAAGTTTTTTATTTTTTTATTTGTGCCTTATTTTCAAAACAGATGCAGTGAATAACCCACTTATTCTGTTCCAGAGATACCAAGCTTGGACAGTAACCACACAGGAATTAATGTAAGTATATACAAAGTCACAGATGAAGAACAACAGAACTTTGCGTAGAAAAAAGCTGGAGCAGTTGCATCTTAGCACTTTGGGCCTGCAATGCAAATGTAGGAGGAGGTGCATACCACCCCTTCCCTGATTTTGTGATGCGATCAAATCTCAGTCATGATGTTCATCTGCAACTGAAGGCTGAACAGGCTTAAGCTTTCTCAGTCTTGCCATTGCAGTGATGTTTCCAAGGCCAAAGTAACTGCATCTTGAAACTCGCCCCCATTTTACCCAACGCTGGCCACGTCCACCCTTGTCCCTCCGCATGAATGCCCATGACTGTCAATCAGGCAGAGGTGTTTTCAGATCTGTGCAGTGATCGCAGGACCTATTCTGCACATGCGCATTAGGGATCCTTACTGAATTAGCCTCTTTCTTGAGATTTATTTGCACTCATTTGGACACAAATGCAGTGCAGTCTCATTAAGTGGTTTTGTCACATCACATTCAGGGGCAAACACAGGATTTCTAGAGTGGGGTTTCCAAATGCAAACTACTATTTCTAATGCTCTGTGGGACTTAGCAGCAGTTCGGGAGTCTGGGGTTGTTGTAGAAGAATATGGTAACGACCCCAGACATAAATGTACAAATTAGTTTTTTAATCACTGGATAGTGTATGGAGTAGGGTATCAATAATTAACACTAAAGATGGTCCATAGTATAAGAAATATATTTAACTAATATAAATAACATAAGTGGTCAGGAAAAGGTTAAACATCCCATAACATATAAATACACAAACATAATAGAACCAGTAGGAGACATAACTGCACTCTCTAAGTAGACATTCTCCCACCTCATGGTAAGATTCCTGTTTTTTCTTCCTGATAGCTACTGCTGTGGTCCAGTGCACCATTTGATTGCTCAAATCCACATTCATAGAAAACTTGGTAGAAGAAGCTGCTACCACTGGCCATATGCAGCAGCTTTGCTCTGTCCCTTAAGCTGCATGTTGTGGCAGCAGCTCTAGTAAATACTATTGCTATTGTTATCATATTTTTTGCAGCTTGCCAAGAGGTGGGGGATTTCCATGGATCCGGAACCCTCCAACCTCGTTTTTGCCTATGACATTGTGACTAAGATTCACATTCAAGCAAAAAAGATTAAAAAAATATGCTTGGCACAAGCCAAGTCACATGGGAGGAGGGCTGTTAGGAACAACTATTGCAATGATGTATGAGGACACATCTGTAAGTAAAATAAGCAGTAAAAAAATATATTCCCCATCGACCCCCACACCAAAGGTGACAAGTGGCCAATCCTCAAGTTAGAACACAAAACTAGCAAAATCTAATGTATTGCTTATAGCTGATCGGTGTTATCTATAGGGCAATGAGAATCCTAAGGAGGAGTCTTGCACAAGCCTTCAATAGACTGCACATGAGAAAAGATTTGGTAATAGCCCAAGTGCCATGCAAATGCAGGAAATAAGCAATACTGACTAATGTCTTATTAACACCCACCCAATGTTTGCCTTTCAAATAGAGGCCCCAAACAAATGAAAGCATCATCTGTTCATCACTCTAACTCTTGCCGACATGGGGGGTAATTCCAAGTTGATCGCAGCAGGAATTTAGTTAGCAATTGGTCAAAACCATGTGCACTGCAGGGGAGGCAGATTTAACATGTGCAGAGAGAGTTAGATTTGGGTGGGTTATTTTATTTCTGTGCAGGGTAAATTCTGGCTGCTTTATTTTTACACTGCAAATTAGATTGCAGATTGAACACACCCCACCCAAATCTAACTCTCTCTGCACATGTTAAATCTGCCTCCCCTGCAGTGCACATGGGCCCTCATTCCGAGTTGTTCGCTCTGTAAAAATCTTCGCATCGCAGCGATTTTCCGCTTAATGCGCATGCGCAATGTTCGCACTGCGACTGCGCCAAGTAAATTTGCTATGCACTTAGTAATTTTACTCACGGCTTTTTCATCGTTCTGGCGATCGTAATGTGATTGACAGGAAATGGGTGTTACTGGGCGGAAACAGGCCGTTTTATGGGCGTGTGGGAAAAAACGCTACCGTTTCCGGAAAAAACGCAGGAGTGGCCGGAGAAACGGAGGAGTGTCTGGGCGAACGCTGGGTGTGTTTGTGACGTCAAACCAGGAACGACAAGCAGTGAAATGATCGCAGATGCCGAGTAAGTCTGGAGCTACTCAGAAACTGCTACGAGGTGTGTAATCGCAATATTGTGAATACATCGTTCGCAATTTTAAGATGCTAAGATTCACTCCCAGTAGGCGGCGGCTTAGCATGAGCAAATCTGCTAAAATCTGCTTGCGAGCGAACAACTCGGAATGACCTCCATGGTTTTGCCCAGTTGCTAACTAAATTCCTGCTGCGATCAACTTGGAATTACCCCCATGGTCCTGAAACTGCTGCCACTCAGTCAGGGGTATATTAAGAAAGGAAGGGATCCATGTGCAGCTTCATTTGGGCCCCCTCCTCTCTAGATGAAAGTGTATTACAGACTCTGAGCACTAGGGTAACTAGGAGACCGTAGCACTGTACCAGAGTCTAGTGCACACGTGTAGGTCTCCAGGGAAATGGTGCAGTGATCATTTTCTCAATGAATTCTTTAGCACTGCTGCTACCAGCACATGCAGTAGAGGTAAGTATTCAATAATTGGGTGTAGCATGTGAAGTGTCTGGTCATCACTTCCAAAATTGGTCACTCCATAGCTCTAAAGCGACCATAATGGGGAACAGCTCAAGAAGCAGAAAATTCCTCATCAAGTCATGGGGCAACCCGCTAAGAACCATTGAGTTATGCAACAAAACTCATCACACCAGCACCATGGGTGAACAGTTGGAGGTCAGCATTATGTGCAGTAGGAGTCGGTCTAGCACCCAACACTATTCAAATGGAACAAAAACTCCACAGTGCGACTTCTTTTTTATCCCATAAAGTCAGATCCGTACTCAAGGGAATCCGTTTTGCATCAGTTGCTAAGATAAAGAAGAAAACAATGGAGCTGTTGAAACAGCTGACAGATAATGAACTATAGCACAGCTTTGACGAATGGAAAATAAGAATGTAATGGTGTATGGATGCAGAAGGGGAGTACATAGAAGAGAAACAGAGTTAAAATTTATTTAACATAATTAAACGTAAATTATAGAATCAGTCTCATCTCCTATATAATAGCCCAGATGTGTGACTTTGTGACTCATTTGCTAACGCTGGGCGGAGTCACAACACTGGGCGGAGTCACATAGCTGGGCGGACTGGCCTATATAGTCTGGCCTAATATATAGGAGACAGGAGAAAGCCATAGGAGATCCCTAATCTATATCTCAGCAATACCTGACACTGTACTCTGGCCGCGATTGTGCAGAGACAACTGCACCACATCAAGCCTCCGTCGCGGCTCCGCCCCCCCTCGCCAACCATTGGTGACCACTAATATGCAGGCCGTCCCCCCTCGCAAGACATTGGTGCACACTTCGAAGCGACCCCACCCCCTCGACAGCCATTGGTGCACACTCCGCTCCGGCCCCCCCCCTCCGGAAATAACAGACTGTCAGAGTGGTCGCGATTGTGCGGTGACAACTGCACCAGCTTCAGTCTCCCTCGCGGCTCCGCCCCCCATCTGCAATGCATTGGTGACGACTCCCCCCGTCGAGCCCCCCCGCACACTCCACCCACCATCGGACAGCCGCCGCCAGGACGCCCTCTGATTGGCAGCCTGTCCAGCTGTCACTGGAATGCCTGTCTCCAGAAAAAGAACACCAGGGACAGCCCATACGCACCGTCAAGCCTCCCACTGAGCCACACCAGGTAAGCGGTCTCATACCCGCGCCAGCATGTTACCGCCCCATCTCGGCCCCGGCCCCCGCCATTGCTTACGACTCCATCCACAGACCGACCCATTCAGCTGACACTTTAGTTATTGCCTCCTGCTGAGTCCCCGCTCACACAGAGAGACGCTGCCAAACACTAAAATAAGTTGCCCGTGCCCTCCCTACCCTGCCACTGCGCCCACCCAGGTAGCCGCCCTCATCCCCCAAACCCGCTATATGGAGCGAGCTGGGGACACAAGGAAACGCTGCTGCTAATGGGACAGCGAGGGACACGTGGGAAAGCCCGTACGCTCAGTCACCTGCCACTGAACCCCCCCAGGTAACATTCCCCGGACCCGCTATATGTAGGGAGCTAGGGACCCAGGGAGACACTGCTGCAAATGGGACAGTAAGGGACACGCGGGACAGCCCCTATGCTCCTGCCACTGTGCCCCCCCCAGGTAGCCGGCCCTACTATATGGAGGGAGCTGGGGACACAGAGAGACGCTCCCAACAACGGGACAGCGAGGGACACGCGAGACAGCCTATATGCTCCGTCCCCTGCCACTGAGCCCACCCAGGTAGTCGCCCACATTCCCACGCCCTTACGCCAATGTCCCTATCCACAACCTATTGCTTACGGCTCCATCGAGGGGCCGCCCCCCTGCCCCAAGCCATTACACACATAGCGCCACCCAGTGCTGTCACTGGCAGCCCGTCCAGCTGCCACTGTATTAATTGCCTACTGCTGGGTGCCCACTCACCCAAGGAGATGCTGCCGGAGACTGTATTACATAAATACTATACCTACCTCCGCCCCTACACCACCCGCAGCCCCTCAGGACCCCCTCCCCCATCCACCCCAACCCCGGCACAACCCATGTAACCCCACCCCGTCATCCACACCGGACACTACCGGACCCCAACACTGGCCGCAACACACCCGACCCTTCCCCACCCGCAACACCACCGGAACCCCTCCCACATGTGCAAATGCCCTGCACCTGCTCATCCCCCACCCCCTGCACCTGCAACGCTACCCAAAACCCAACACCACCACATACCCTCCCCCTGTCCCCTAACCCACCCACACCAACTCCCAACCCCCTCTCACTTCCACACAGGACCACACATCTGCCCCCCTACACCTGCAACATGCACAGACACCCTCCCCCATACTCGGACACACCTGCACCCGCTACATTCTATACATCCTGCCCTGCAGACGCTGTTCACCCTCACAAAAGGGACTACGCCCCCTTCACCATCAAATACACTTTCAATATCCAATATTTACACACTCACAAACTAGATATGCAACTAAAACTCTATATTTTATATATTTACACCAATCTGTTACTTTTTGACTTCTATTCTAATAATTCTGACCCAGAATAATAATTCTGCCCCCAGTCACAGATCTAACGTGTCTTCCCCACCCACTGCTGCTGTGATCTCTGTGCGCTCTCCCTCACACTCCTTTTCTCGGTGCTACTTCGTGCGTCCCACCCCCATATGTGACAACTGCAGCCGCAAAGTTTGGTAGTACTGTTGTGCTCTCCCCACCTCCCCTCTTCCTCGCGTGTCCCGGCGCCCAGCCAAAAGAGGCAGCCAAGAGATTCCTGTTTGTCCCTAGATCACAGATAAATCCATATTATATAGGGCCAGTGCCTAGCAGGTACTTTGTTAGCAAACGGGCAAAACTTTCTGCACTGCAGGTGGGGCAGATGTAACATGTGCAGGGCCAGATACATTTCGGTGGGGTGTATTCAACATTAAATCTACATTGCAGTGTCAATAGACAGCAGACAGTATCTAGCCTGCATACAAAAAATATTACCCAACCAAATCTAACTTCTTCTGCACGTTACATCTACCGCCCCCCCCACCCACCCACACACCCCACCCCCGCGGTGCACATGGTTTAGTCCATCTACTAACAAAGTTGCTGCTACGGTCAACTCTAAATTACCCCCTAAGTTTCCTCCCCACTGCAAATCCACATTCTTTGCCTACCACCCTGCTGTTCTCTGCATTCCCTCTTTTGTCCCTTCCTATCTCTACATTCACTTCCAACCGCAAGCATTTTTCTTTTTCCGCTGTAACGCACGCCATCTCTCTATCCCAGGGGTTCTCAAACTCGGTCCTCAGGGGCGCACACAGTGCATGTTTTGCTGGTAACCCAGCATGTGCACAGGTGTATTAATTACTCACAGACACATTTTAAAAGGTGCACAGGTGGAGCTAATTATTTCACTTGGGATTCTGTGAGGAGACCTGCAAAACATGCACTGTGTGCGCCCCTGAGGACCGAGTTTGAGAACCCCTGCTCTATCCCCTCCATATCTCTCTGGGTATTTCTATAGCATCCCTACCACCCTATGTTTCACTATTTCCATTCTACAAACCTGTGTATCTCTATCCTCTCTCAACCACCCTGACCCTGTCTACCGCCTTCCATCTTCCAAACTTCTGCAGACCAGCCGACATCTACTTATATTCACTTTAAACACACTACATCTCTAGCCCCTACTTACCGCACTGCATAATTCTATTTTCACTTTACCCCCTTATTGTACACCTTCCCAGTAAGGCGGTCAGGCATGAAAACCTGACCGCTCACTAGCCTTTTCCCATGCACTAACATCAGGTCACAACTGCACATGCATAGGCACCACAATGCACAGCAGCATCGCACGGGTACAAAGCACGTCGCTGCTCTGCCATGGGTTTGCACAGCCAATCGCAAGTAAACTGTAACAAAATAAAACTTTGTGTGTGGCAACACACCCTTTTCTCAGTGTTTCAAAAAACTGACACGTTCACAAGCGTTGCCAGGGCAAAAGCCTGACGTCCATTCTGGTCCCGGACAGGCTGAAGTGATCGCAGCGGCTAATTAAGTCCTCGCCTACTCAGAAACTGCACCAGATCGTTTAGGACAGCTTTGATGTACATGCCATTACACACTTCCAAACCACAAATACAATCCCCTGTAGTCGACAACTAACCAAACGCAGGACTGCAAACACCAGCTAGCGATCAATCAACTGTGACCCCCACAGTTAATCAACATAACTTACCTCCATTTGTGTACGTTCCCTACAAATTCGTCAGACAAAAGCAATATATCACAAATAAAATTGCCCTTTCAAAATAAACAGATCACAATGGATTTAGACGAAGATCCCGCAGTCAGAAAACGGCGAAAAAACAAAGAACGGCAGGCAAGATGGTTAGCTAAGCAAAGCCAAGGGTCGCTAGATAGAATGCGAACTGCAAATGCTGAATCTCTGCTACGTAGACACGAACAAGAAACAGTGGAGCAAGCTAAAGTGCGTCGCTCTGCAAATGCTAAATCTCAGCAAGGCCAACTACAACGCCAAACACTGGAGAACGCAACACTACAAAGAGCTGCCCATGCACACTGTCAACAACGTCAACGTCGTAACGAAACATCTTCTGAAGCTCAAGCACGTCTCACTAAACAAGTACTAACTCACCAACATAGACTCCAACAAGAAACTTTTCAACAATCCAAAGCGCGTCGAGCTGCACATGCCAACTCTCAACAACGCAGACTCAATCGAGAAACATCACAGCAAACTACAGCCAGACGTTTGGCAGATGCAGAACACCATCGCATAGTTCAAAAGCAAAATACTCACATGCTCACGGATGTGGTAATCCATTTACAGGAACAGCAAGTCAAGCCACACAGTTGTGGTCCTTTTAACATCATGTGCCAGTTCTGTGGGTCCAGAAATTTTATTGATGAACGTCCTTCCGATGGTAAATTTACCAGCTGTTGCCGCAAGGGCAAAGTTAAGTTACCAAAGCCACATGACATCAATGGACAACAGTTGAACTATCCCGAATTTCTACGCAAGTTGCTCTCGGACACCACTCACCCCAACCGCATTCATTTCCGTGACAACATAAGATCTTACAACAGTGCTCTTTCATTTGCTTCAATGGGAGCTAACATTGTTACAATGCCAGGAAGAGGTCCATACGTTTTCAAAGTTCACGGACAAACATATCATCGCACTTCACACCTACAGCCTATAAATAATGAACCACCACAGTTTTCTCAGCTGTACGTTCTTGACAGCACACAAGCGGCCACCATTCGTGAAGATAATGCGGCCAACTCTGAGTGTCATCGAGAAATAATGGACAAAATCGACCGATTCTTTCGTCAGCACAATCGACTTGCACATAGCTATCAGCTTATTTGCGAAGTTGAAAGACGAGAAGTTCACCTGGCAGCTCAAAAAGGAGAACAAGTTCCACAAATTAGAATGGCGCTAAGACGTGATCGACAATCAGATCAACGACGATACAACAAACCAACCTCCAATGAAGTCGCAATGGTCTTCGTGAATGAAGATGGTGAGCCACCGTTCCAAAGAGACATCAGAATCTACCCCAAAAATCCACATGATCCAAAACAGACATTTATCAATATTCACATTCTAAGCCCAAACATGGATCCAATGACATATGCACTTCTTTTCCCATATGGCGAAGCTGGCTGGCAAAGCAATTGGCAATGTGATTCTTACAATGGAGCCAAGCTAAATCGCGTTCGCAACTATGTGACCATGTTGCAGTACAAGGCCGCCTTAACAGCCATTCGAGATGATTTCAGTCCCATCATGGCCGCAGGCAAGTTGACTCAACAGTGGTTAGTAGATTCATATCTTCAAGTCGAGGCTAATAGATTAAACTACATTCGCCAAAATCAGCAACGCCTACGAGCAGAACAGTATCAGGGACTTGCTGACTACGTCGCAAACATGGCAGTTAATTTGAACATGCCAGCTGGTGTGTCCGTTATTCTACCTTCAAACTTCGAAGGATCACCAAGACAGATGCGCGAACGTTGCTATGATGCAATGTCAATATTTGCTAAGTTGGGAGCGCCAGATGTTTTCATTACATTCACCGCTAATCCAACTTGGCCTGAAATCATTGAGAACTTAAGGCCTGGTGAACAAAATTCTGATCGACCAGATTTAGTTGCACGTGTTTTCAAAATAAAGCTTAATTCTCTGATGGATGATCTCACCAAACATGACTTATTTGGTCAGGCCAAAGCTTTTGTCTATACCAAAGAGTTCCAGAAAAGAGGACTACCACATGCTCACATACTGGTCTCACTGCGAACAGAAGACAAGTTTACCACTGTCGAACAAATCAATAAATTGGTGTCAGCTAAAATTCCAACAGAAGATAACCCTCGGTTGCGCAACATCATCACACGATGTATGATGCATGGTCCATGCGGCGCTAACAATCCACACGCTCCCTGCATGCAAGACGGAAAATGTACTAAGCAATTTCCTAAACCATTTAATGAAGAAACCATTCTAAACATTAATGCATATCCTGTGTACCGTCGTCGCCCTCAAGAACAAGTACACGTTAGAGGCGTACTTATGTCCAACCAAAATGTCGTCCCATACAATCCATACTTGGCACTCAAGTACAACGCTCACATAAACGTGGAAGTCTGCACATCACTTGCAGCTATTAAGTACATCTACAAGTACATTTTCAAAGGCTTTGATTGCGCAAACGTTGCCATCACAATAAACGGACAGCCTGAGCTACGCTACAACGAAATCTCACAATTCATTGACTGCCGGTATGTCAGCCCACCAGAGGCAATTTGGCGTTTAAGAGAATCGCTAATGCACGATCGTTCACATGCCGTAATAAGACTTCCTGTACATCTACCTAACAAGCAGACCATCATCTTTGAACAAGGAAATTAAAATGAAGCACTCCTTGCAGCACAAACTGGTCGCACTAAACTAGAATCATGGTTTGACCTCAACTCTAATAATCCACAAGCACAACAATGGCTGTACTCTGAAATACCACAACACTAAGTTTATATGGCAATTGGCAGGAACTACAGCGAGGGGGTGAAAACATTGTGGCACGCCTGTATACCGTCAGTCTCAAAAATGAAGAACGCTTCTACCTACGGATTTTGCTTCTACATGTTCGCGGTGCCATCAGTTTCCAGTCATTGAGAACTGTAAATGGTGTCCTGTATGACACCTTTAAAGCAGCGGCTTTCGCTCATGGACTTCTCGAATCAGACGATGAATGGGATCACTGTCTAACAGATGCAGCCACTTACCTCATGGGCAAACAGTTACGCGAAATGTTTGCATACATCAGTTGCTTTTGTCAGCCAGCTGAACCACTTACATTATGGGAAAATCACGTAACCAATTTAACTCTCGACTTTATGCAACACAATCCAGAACACATTGCACAAAATAAATCCCTCCACGAAGTTAACACAATTCTAAAACAACATGGTTTATCCTGTGCAGTGCTTGGCTTACCAATTCCAACAGGAAATGCCCCAAAAGAAGAGCAATATAATCACGCTGAAGAGGCACAACAGGCTAATAAATGCATTTCAATGCTTAATGAACGCCAGTTATATGCTTTCAACAGGATTGTCATGCCAGTGGATAATAAAAATGTGCACAGCCAATGCTTTTATCTTGACGGACCCGGTGGATCTGGAAAAACATTCCTGTACACCACACTCATTGCGTACATCCGAGGACAATCAAAAATAGTACTCCCATTTGCAACAACCGGAATTGCTGCCAAAATGCTAAAAGGAGGACGCACTGTTCACAGCGGATTTAAGCTTCCTGTGCCACTACTTGATACATCTGTTTCTTCCATGAGACTCACGTCACCAGAGGCAGAAGTATTACGGCAAGCTGCCCTCATCATTATTGATGAGATTACAATACTTCCAAAACATGGACTTCGATGCATCGACAAGCTACTTCGTGAGGTCATGAACATAGACACACCATTTGGAAACAAGACTGTCGTAGTAGGAGGTGATTTTAGACAAACACTTCCAGTTGTCACAAGAGGAACACAAACTGATATTCTCGAATGCTGCATCAAGGCAAGTCCACTGTGGAAAAATTTCACTCATCTCACTCTTACTACCAACATGCGCAGTGAAGGACAAGACCAACACAACGAATGGCTTTTACAAGTTGGAATGGGCAACGTGCCAACAATTTCAGACATCTCCAAAAATAACATTATTCAAATTCCCCAAAATATGGTCACCATGGACTATCTTATTACAACTATTTTTAACAATGTCCAACACATGTCAGTGGAAGACCTTTCAACACGAGTCATTGTTGCGCCCACAAACGCACACACACTCGATATGAACCGCAAAATTATAGCACTAATGGCTGGAAATTCAACTATTTATTACAGCGCAGACTCCGTTGTCAGCGAAGATCCCAACGACACTTTAAACTTCCCCCTTGAATTTCTTCACGAGCAAACACCATCAGGAATGCCTCCACATGTCCTGCTCTTAAAAAAAGGCGTCATTATCATGCTTCTCCGCAACCTTAACCCAAAAAAGGGCTTGTGTAACAGGACACGATTAATTGTAGAAGACCTGGCACGTCACTTCATAAAGAGCAGAATTATATCAGAGTGCAACCAAGGCGACATTGTGTTTATTCCCCGAATTGATTTTGCTCCAAATGATACCACATTGCCATTTATCCTGCGACGTAGACAGTTTCCAGTTATTCCAGCGTACGCAATAACAATCAACAAATCCCAGGGACAAACTTTCGATCACGTTGGAATTCATCTGCCAACATCGGTGTTCTCACATGGCCAACTTTACGTTGCTTTATCTAGATCACGAAAAAAGATCAAGTCAAAGTGTGCATTACACCAAACGAACACCAAGGGCAGCTGCTTTGTGACGAACGACACTTCACTAGAAATGTTGTTTTCAAAGAAGTTTTTGATATGTAAAAAATTTAGTTTCTTGCTTTGACCCAAAATAAAGTGTAACCAAACAGGATTTTCTTCCGAAATTCTGTTAGCATAACATATTATTAACACACTATTTCATTCATCCTCCCCTGCATCCGCTCTTTACGCTGTCACAAAGGCCTACGCCCTCTTAACCATCGCACACCCTTTCCACCTAAAATATGTAACCACTAACAACATTAGGCTTAAAGGTATTACTCCATACTGTACAAATATTTGCCAGCTAAAGGACGTACAGAGGTTGCATGGGCGTAGCCCCTTCCGACCGTGTGAAGAGCGCCCGTAGGGCGCAATGAATCACCTAGTTATTTAATAGCCACACCTGTATTTGTTTGTAATAGTTACTGATTTCCCCTTCCAGTGATTGACCTTCACCTTCCTTCCTCCTCTCTTATCACTTACTCCTCTTCTTCCCCTACTCACTTCTTTCTGTTCTTTTGTTATAGTGTTTATGGATGCTTTTGTACTTGTGCAGGGGGGGGGGGCGGCTTGACATGTGGGGTGGACTAGCCATGTGCTGGGCGTCCCCCGCATGTCAGTGTAAGTGATCGTAGCTGTGCTAAATTTAGCACAGCTACAATCAGGTCAGAATGACTCCCTATGTCCTACTGCCAGTCCGCCTGCCCCCTCCGGTATCAACAATCCCCACTCCCTAGCCGTGGCGCACATGGAACAAAAGCTGCTGCGGCCACCGGCATAGATGTGTATGAAAGCGGCACAGCAGAAGGCTTTTATAGCTCTCCCAGCGCTGCATTCTCTCTGAGCCCCGAAGCATCCTCTGCGCGTGATGTCACAGAAGTGCCTCCCCGCCACAGCCGCGCACAGATCCCCAGAGGCCCTGACTCCGCAAACAGCACCTGGCCGGCCTGGAAGCCCCGAGATGGCTAATGTAATGGGTAGAGTGGGTGATATCGCAGGGGGTAATGTCTGGACACTGACACTGCACAGCACTCTCACCTTTTACATTGATGCAGCGAGTCAGTCAGTTCTGCCAGCCAGTCACTATTGTTAGCGCCAGTGTCCCAATGCTCCGCATTACAGGGAAGTACAAGCACTAAATAAACTACAACTCCCAGCAACCCATAGCGCTGAAGCATTCAGGCGCTAAGGGCTGCTGGGAGCTGTAGTTTATTGAGTGCATCTTTTTCCCTCTAATGCAGTGCATTGGGAAACCATCGCTAACAATAGTGATTGGCTGCTGTGCGAGTCTCCAGGAGAGCCACTGCAAAAGGGAGGACAGCAGCCTAGCTACTTCCAGGAGAAGCATTACCTGTCCCTCCCCCACTCGCAGTACCTTTGGGCCACATGTGCGGCACCCACACACGCACCCTCCACCACCCACGGTGGCCCCGGACCCCCTCCCCTGCACCCACCCCTACCCCACCTGCAGCACCCCCGCACCCGCGGTGGCTCTGGAACCACACTCGTGGCACCCGCCCCTCCCCCACCACCGCACCAGCCACTCTCCCACCTGCACCTCCTCCTCAACCATCCCTCCTCCACCTACGGTCCCCCCAGCCCCACTCCCCCATCTGCGTCTCCCCTGCACCCACCACTCCCACAACCACAGCACCTACTAGGTGATTCATCAGGCCCTGCGTGCGCTGTTCACGCCATTGCAAGGGGCTATGACCCCTTAACCATCGCACGCCCTTTGTCCGTGCAATATTTAACCACTCACACAATTATGATTAGTTTAAATCATTGTGTGTTTGTAACTAGTAGTATATTTCAGACTACTTTGTGGGAGCTGCATGGTTTCTAATTGTATTTAATGATAATATCATTATAATACAGCCTTCTGGAAAATTGTTTTGCGCCCGAAATTGATCCTGTGCATACGTAGTCCGGTGGACCAGTGATTTATACTCCGCCTGTGTATGTATGCGCACAGTCAAAATATATTTTTGTGTTAGTGTACTGAAAACGTTTGGGCAGCAATTTTAATATGGCATCGCATGGAAATATAAGTGAGAGGAATCTAAGGAGAAATCGGTTGTTTAATGACATTTTGAATAAGGAAAATACGACTGGAGAAGCCAATCCATTAGATATGCACCAACTATTTTTTAGACTAGAGATACTTCTAAAGGCTGAAACAAGGCACTGGCTTGATAAGATGCATCTGTCTAAATATACAAATGATAAAATTATTCCAAGAGGACTGAGAATGTATAAATCTTGTTCCTTTAAATATAAGGAAGAGTTAACAAAGAAATGGAATGATACTCTAGATCTGTGCTCCTTCTCTTTAATTGATCTACTAATTGATTATCGAGAGACCAAAGTCTCAGCAATTTCTGTTGAGATTGATAAAATCCAGTATCTATTGAAACCATTCCAGGTGAGATCTGACTATAGGGATCTCGATTATCAATTAAATAAAAAAATAGAAATCTTTGAGCAACAGTTGATTTCTGCTAAAAATAAGAAACTAAATAGGGAGCATGGAGATTATGAAAGAAACAAAGTTAGATCCTATAACAAGAAATATAGGAAACCCTCTAATTATGATGACAGTAGTGAATATAGAGGTGATAGTTATAACACATCTAAGTATAACTTTTCCCAAAGAAAATAATTTAGAAAACCCCAAGTTCAACATAAAACTAACAGTCCAAAGGGATTGAGGAAATTCTCTGGTTCACATAAAGATGTATCAAGCCCACACCCTACAAATGAATATAATTCCAGAGGAGCGAGGCCCATAAATGGGAATAAACATTCTAACCCATTTAGAGAAATACAGGAACCTTTTTTAGAGAAGGACCTCTACCCAATATGGAAGACCCAAAACAGGTTTTCCATTTTAAACCCCAGTTCCCCCAAAAGGAAAGAAATAGAACAAGAGGAAGTAGAGGTGGAAACAAAAAGCGCCTTCAAATGTGCAAGGAGAGAATGAGAAGTAGGGGTCTTTTCAATCTATCGTCCAAAGTTTTGACGGAGAGTGAGAAGGCCATCATCTCTAAAGGATTGAATTATGCGCCCACACAGAAACCCGACCTTTTTGAATTATATATAGAGCTAAATAGGTTCACGAGAGATTTGTGTAGGAAAAGGTTTTTTGCAAATAAAGCACTTAGAAATAAAGCAATAGATGGTAGTCCTATTGTATTGGATGCTAATGACCAAACGGCCTTAACAATATTGACTGATCTTGAACAAGAGAATAGGAGAATAATTCCTCTACTGGATGTGAATCAACCGGAGAGGAATATCCTCAAAAAAAGTCTGAATTTTATCCAATGCAACATAAGAGCGGAATGATTGAGACTTTTTATACATTGGCCCTGAATAGTTTAAAAGATGTCTGTAAGAACCCCAAAAAATCTAGAGATAATCTGCACAAAAATGAGAGATGAGCTTTGAGGAACCTTATGAGAGATAACACGATCATTATTAAGAGTGCGGATAAAGGAGGAGGAACAGTGGTTCAGGATAAGATCTCCTATGAGACAGAGGCTTATAGACAATTTGAAAACACATTTTTTTATACAAGGCTGACATATAATCCAACAGGTGGATTTGTGTCTGAATTCAAGAGTTTCTTGGATGGAGCAATTTCAGAGGGGGCAATATCCAGGCAGGAATATACATATTTATTTAATCCACATACCATTATACCCACATATTATCATTTTCCCAAGCTACACAAATCCCTCACTTCACCACCCGGACATCCCATTATTTCAGGCATAGGATCCCTCACATCTAATTTGTCAGCGTTTTTAGATTCTTTTTTGCAGTCACATGTTATTTCACTCAGATCATACATACGAGACTCAACATATTTTTTGAATATACTTGTGAATGTACAATGGCAAGATAACTATATATTTATAACATGTGATGTAGAGTCCTTCTACACCAATATCCCACATGAGGGAGGTGTAGAATCAATTAAAAGATTTTTGTCGAGTGATGATGATCTGAGTGAGAGTAGAAGACAGTTCATACTAGATTCAGTTATGTTCACTTTAATGCACAATTATTTTATATTTAATAAGCACTTTTATTTACAGACACTGGGTACTGCCATGGGCGCCAAGTTCGCCCCTAGTTTTGCCAACCTATATATGGGCCACTTTGAAGATAATTATATCTGGGGTGGCCCTTTCGGGGCGAGCTTGGTGCTCTATGGCAGGTATATAGATGACTTGTTTTTTATATGGGATGGTGATGTAAACTCTGCAGTTATTTGTTGATCACTTAAATCACAATTTTTTTTGGATTAAAATTCACTAGCACTATACATGAAACCTATATCACCTTCCTGGATATTGCCCTCAATATTAGAAATAAGAGAATAGTTATGTCCACTTTTAAAAAAACAGTAGACTGTAATACATTTTTGAATTACAAAAGCTGTCACTATCAACCATGGCTCAGAAACATCCCTAAGAGCCAATTTCTGAGGCATAAATGCAATTGTTCTGATCTTCTGGAGTTTAATAAACATGCTACAGAGCTGACTACAGCTCTCATAGAACAAAATTATCCAGTGAATATTTTAAATGATGCTTTGAAACAGGCAAGAGAAGCCGATAGAGAAACTCTTTTGAATTCAAAAAAAGCTAACTCAAATGGAAAATATGGAGGCCAATAATGATTTGAGATTTATAACTAAATTTAATTCCAGCTCAAAAGAAATAAAAAAGATCATTAAGAGTAGTATTAATATATTAAAAGCTGATAAGATTCTGGCACCATTATTAACAAAAGAACCACAAGTTGTCTTCAAAAAAGCGAGGAATTTACAGAGCTTTTTGACACCAAGCCATTATACAGGTCTTAATTTAGATAAAGGTACCCGAGGAACATGGCTTGACCAACATTCAAATAAAAAAGGTTTCTTTAAATGCGGCCGTGAAGGCTGCATCACTTGTAGGCATGTGGTAGATAAGAGTGCACAATTTCAATCTACCACCTATGGAAATAAGTTTGAGATTAATAGTCATATTGACTGTAATACTACTTATGTTATATATCTATTAACATGTATATGTGGTGAACAATATGTAGGTTGAACCACCCGCAAGCTCAATATAAGATTTCTGGAGCATAGACAAAATATTCTTAAGGCTCGTTCCCACAGTCTTTCAGCACATATCTATACAAAACATCAAGGAAAGTTTGAGGGTCTGCTTCTGCAGGGTATTGAACATATCCCTGATACTGAGAGAGGTGGTGATAGGTTCAACAAATTGTGCAAGAGAGAGGCATTCTGGATTTTCTCTATGGGATCTCTTTTTCCTTTGGGACTAAATGATAATATAGAGATGAATAACATCTAGATGAATGGGGAATCATGTTGACATATCGTTATAGAAATCTGTGGTCTTCTAATAATATGGATCTGTCTAGGGAATATACTAAGAATACGTGTTGCTTCTGGTAATATATGGGGTTTGAATCTGCATATATGTACATTTGGAATAGTTAAGGAAAGAAGTCGTTTGGAAAGGGGGTGCACTGAAGGTTTAAATTACCTCTATATAAAATGGAATAACCTATTTAAAGTAAAAAACAAAAAAATTAAAAAATTAAAAAATAAAATATTTATTTTAAAACAGCGGACTGTACTGGATGGGGTTTGAACTGGGAATCTGTGGTCTGGTTTTTTGCTAGTCGGGATCTCTAACCACTGAACTACGATGGCTGTATATCATTCCTAAGAGCCATTCGAGACAATTATAGTTGGTTATACCTCTAAATAATTATGATAGAAGGAGCTCTCTGGGGTTTTATATAAAATAAAAAATTATATATATATAAAAATGTTGAAATAATATGTAATAAATGAAATATGGCGGTTAGTCCGAGGTAGTCCCCACCGTGATTTGAACCAGATATTATGATCTGTGTTCTTTTGCTAACCCAGAGATTTAGTCATCTAGCTATAAGAGACATATAAGATCCTACAGAGCACTTGGATATATTTAAAGTTGGATATACTGGATAATTTTTTATGTAACCACACGATGCCATAAATTAAAACAATATAATAAAATAGGCTGTATATGAAAGTGTTTAATATATTTTACGTTGAGATATGTTTTTTAAATAATGTGTATATATATATATATATATATATATAGTCATAGAAGAAGATGGCGTCACTCCAGGTCTTGTACAGGCAGTAAAAGTGTATTTTTCAATAAGTAAATCACATTAGTGCTCCAACGTTTCAGGGCCCGTAGCCCCTTTGTCAAGGCGTGACAAAGGGGCTACGGGCCCCGAAACGTTGGAGCACTAATGTGATTTACTTATTGCAAAATACACTTTTACTGCCTGTACAAGACCTGGAGTGACGCCATCTTCTTCTATGAATATGACAATTTGATCACGGAGGGCACCCAGGAAATTATGAAAGGGAGGACCAGTAGTGCCGGGCACCACAACTAGTATATATATATATATATATATATATTAGAAACTGATATTATGAGATCTGTAATGTGGATACTAAATGTTGGAGTAAATGAACCTAATATAGTTAGTGTGGTCACACCTGATCTATACACCTGTATGGTATAATTAAAACTCTGCTACGATTGGAGGAAAACTCTGTTAAATACAAGGGCTGTGTGCCACACATTAAAATCCTTCTGATGAAACCGTTATTGCCTGAGAATGGAGAAACGCGTTAAGGGACATTAAATATCGGAGACAGACTGCCATCCATCTAAACCCAATCCAACCATCGCAGAGAAAGCGCCCTCCCTCCTTGCCGTACCATATCTGCAATAGGTACCGGAGCCGCAATTCTATCAAGCGACCCAGAGGTAACGGGGAAGCACGCTGATAACACCCGCCTCGTGGGCTCGCGAAAGCCAGCATTGGCCGGAGCTGATTGCTCTTAACATGGCATTAGAGACACCGGTATATGGACACACACTCAGAGATTGAGTCTAACGGAGGTGGAGCATAGCGCAATACCGCGCACTGAAAAGGGTGAGAACCTAATAATTACAATTTGGGACTGTGTGACACACACTATCTAACATCTAACTGTATTCATCTAATGAGACTGTCATCACCAAATGATGTTTAATATGCTCATGGACTAACTGGATACAAATAATAACATCTATAACTTGCTGATATCCCTACCCACAGCTACATAATATAGTAAAGTGGGAAAGGAAAAACTGTGGTATATGGTGTGATCACAATATTAGGAATCCCATAAAATATTAATTGTTTGGAGAGTTTAAATCCGATATTGAAACTTTTTAGTTTTTTAAGACAATTTGAAATTATTGTATCCACTGTGTTTTTATAATAAATGTGAAAAAAAATTGCGCTCCCTTCGTTTAAATCATTGTGTATTTGTAACTAGTAGGATACTTCAGACTACTTTGTGGGAGCTGCATGGTTTCTAATTGTATTTAATGGTAATATCATTCTAATACAGCCTTGTGGAAAATTGTTTTGCGCCCAAAATTGATCCTGCGCGTACATAGTCCGGTGGACCAGTGATTTATACTCCGCCTGTGTATGTATGCACACAGTCAAAATATATTTTTGAATTATGATTGGAGATAATACTCCATATAATACAACTATTGCATGCCATAAGAGCGTGCAAGGGTTAAGGGGGCATAGCCCCTCACTACGGTGTGAAGAGCACTCGTAGGGCGCGATGAATCACCTAGTGTTTAAATATTTGTTGAATAGATTTTTTATGTTATCTTCATTGTCTAAATGTTACCAGGACCACGGACCTTATTCTCATTCCATTTATGTGTTCATTGGACTATTTTCTTTGTATTCTTGTTGTTACAATACAATCTATTGGGGTTGTTTTTTTTAAAGAATATTATTTTTTGTTTCAACCATTCATGGACTTAACCTCACTTGGGTGCATTTAGGCACCAAATATATAGTACATAAGAAATAATGTGTGCAAGAAAAAGTATAATTACAAAGGTATATTTGAGTCGGATACTGTACATCTCAAGATGAATGCAGCTCAATAAATAAATAAAAATATCATACAATAAAATACAATACATAATATAATAAACAAATGTTATAGTTTTAGGAAACAAAGATTGAAAACTCCTATTCTGTTATTTATATTTTATTCTTAATAGTTTATTTTTCATGCTTAGAGATGTAGCAAACAAGAAATAATTTTATTTAGAGTTTTTAATTAGAAATTCAATTTATTATACAGAAACTGTGCTATCATCTGCAAATGCATTGTTGGTCTAACTTTAGATTGATAAAACCTAATAGGGTCTAAACAGTAGGTTGTTTCACATTTACATTTATTTAACGGAAAATTGTGTGCAGAAATATCAATAATAATAAAAATGTATTCTTACAAATCAGGATACTTTATTTGTGTCCAAAAGCAAAACAGAAATGATCAATGCATAACAATGCATACTTATTTCCCCCTACAGGTAATTGATTTTTACTGTGCTAGTAATAATATGAAATACACTTTTGGTCATTCTGTAGTAAAACAAGTGAAACAACTTTTTGCAAATTTGAGTATAGTTTTAAAATGTTATTAAACTGTTATAAAAACTAAACGAAATAGTAGGGGAGAGTTAGCAATCCTTATAAAGCTCACATGAGGAGAAGATGCTCATGGCAACAAATCAGCATCTACAGTACAGTATCTATCATTTTGTAGAATTTACTTGACAAATGATAGCTAGAAGTTTATAGGGTGCTAAAGGCAATTTCATCTTATGATACATCTTCCCTCTGTGTCTAGGTGAACTGAAATTAAATAACTAGAATTTATTACTGCACAAAATAACACAAGAACATGTTATGTATTTTGGATCATTTAATGCCATAACAGGTGATGTCAGCCCACCCATCCTAGTAATTTTCTAAACCCAACTTATCTACATTAACAACACAGTAAACATGAATGCTGGGGAAAGGGCTCAACTTTTCTTGAACAATTATAAAATTAGATAGATATGGTGGCAAAGAAAGAATGGCCAGAACTCATTAACACCATCTGCAGTCATTCAGCCCATCACCAATAATTCAAGATGTCCAAATTCCTTTCCCAATAACAATTAAATGCAATGTGTTGCTGCTTTCTCAGAAGCATAGAATCAGTCTCTGTTCAAAAATAAAGCAAACAACTAAACCTGGAAAGGGAATTTTCTATTGAAAAGAGGCCGGTACCTTGCCAAAAAAGCTACATAACACTGAAACCTTACTCAAAACTCCGCCTCTTACCAACAACCACTAATCAATCTACAAAGCATCTCAAAAACACTTTTTATCTGCCAACTACTGGAACCTGTATATATACTGACACATCCTTAGGGTTTAAACTAGAGATGTGCACTTGACCATTTGGCTCTGATTCATTGTCTGGCTTGGAATTGGGATTTGCCAAAGCACCGTGACTGGCTTTGGATTTAGAGTTTTTGCAAAAATATACCAAATAAGCTAAAGTTACATAATTTGGGTATTTTTTGTTTCTAGACTATTATTAACTCCAATATCATTAATTTCCAGTAATTTCCAGTGAATTTTGACCACCTCAAAGCTCACAATATTGTTTTCACCATTATTGGACAAAGGCTGCAGTG
>NC_086447.1:471816114-471818614 GCF_028390025.1 Pseudophryne corroboree | reverse complement strand
CCACGCAACATATTTTCGACACATGTGGTGATAATGTTGTGCGGTCACCTCCTTTCTGGCTTTGACCAGGGTAGGAATGACCTCTTCCTGAATGCCTTTTCCCTTAGGATCCGGCGTTCCACCGCCATGCCGTCAAACGCAGCTGCGGTAAGTCTTGGAACAGACATGGTACTTGCTGAAACAAGTCCCTTCTTAGCGGCAGAGGCCATAAGTCCTCTGTGAGCATCTCTTGAAGTTCCGGGTACCAAGTCCTTCTTGGCCAATCCGGAGCCATGAGTATAGTTCTTACTCCTCTACGTCTTATAATTCTCAGTACCTTAGGTATGAAAAGCAGAGGATGGAACACATACACCGACTGGTACACCCACGGTGTTACCAGAACGTCCACAGCTATTGCCCGAGGGTCTCTTAACCTGGCGCAATACCTGTCCCGTTTTTTGTTCAGACGGGACGCCATCATGTCCACCTTTGGTAATTCCCAACGGTTTACAATCATGTGGAAAACTTCCCCATGAAGTTCCCACTCTGCCGGGTGGAGGTCGTGCCTACTGAGGAAGTCTGCTTCCCAGTTTCCATTCCCGGAATGAAACACTGCTGACAGTGCTATCACATGATTTTCCGCCCAGCGAAAAGTCCTTGCAGTTTTTGCCACTGCCCTCCTGCTTCTTGTGCCGCCCTGTCTATTTACGTGGGCGACTGCCGTGATGTTTTATCCCACTGGATCAATACCGGCTGACCTTGAAGCAGAGGTCTTGCTAAGCTTAGAGCATTATAAATTTACCCTTAGCTATATTTATGTGGAGAAAAGTCTCCAGACTTGATCACACTCCCTGGAAATTTTTTCCTTGTGTGACTGCTCCCCAGCCTCTCGGGCTGGCCTCCGTGGTCACCAACATCCAAAACTGAATGCCGAATCTGCGGCCCTCTAGAAGATGAGCACTCTGTAACCACCACAGGAGAGACACCCTTGTCCTTGGATATAGGGTTATCCGCTGATGCATCTGAAGATGCGATCCGGACCATTTGTCCAGCAGATCCCACTGAAAAGTTCTTGCATGAAATCTGCCGACTGGAATTGCTTCGAAGGAAGTCACCATTTTTTTACCATGGCCCTTGTGCAATGATGCACTGATTTTAGGAGGTTCCTGACTAGCTCGGATAACTCCCTGGCTTTCTCTTCCGGGAGAAACACCTTTTTCTGGACTGTGTCCAGAATCATCCCTAAGCACAGGAGACTTGTTGTCGGGATCAGCTGCGATTTTGGAATATTTAGAATCCACCCCTGCTGTTGTAACAGTATCCGAGATAGTGCTACTCCGACCTCCAACTGTTCCCTGGACTTTGCCCTTATCAGGAGATCGTCCAAGTAAGGGATAATTAAGACGCCTTTTCTTCGAAGAAGAACCATCATTTCGGCCATTACCTTGGTAAAGACCCGGGGTGCCGTGGACAATCCAAACGGCAGCGTCTGAAACTGATAGTGACAGTTCTGTACCACGAACCTGAGGTACCCTTAGTGATAAGGGCAAATTTGGGACATGGAGGTAAGCATCCCTGATGTCTCGGGACACCATATAGTCCCCTTCTTCCCGGTTCGTTATCACTGCTCTGAGTGACTCCATCTTGATTTGAACCTTTGTAAGTGTTCAAATTTTTTTAGATTTAGAATAGGTCTCACCTAGCCTTCTGGCTTCAGTACCACAATATAGTATGGAATAATACCCCTTTTCTTGTTGTAGGAGGGGTAATTTAATTATCACCTGCTGGAAATACAGCTCGTGAATTGTTTCCCATACTGCCTCCTTGTCGGAGGGAGACCTTGGTAAAGCAGACTTCAGGAGCCTGCGCAGGGGAAACGTCTCGACATTCCAATCTGTACCCCTGGGATACTACTTGTAGGATCCAGGGGTCCTGTACGGTCTCAGCGTCATGCTGAGAGCTTGTCAGAAGCGGTGGAACGCTTCTGTTCCTGGGAATGGGCTGCCTGCTGCAGTCTTCTTCCCTTTCCTCTATCCCTGGGCAGATATGACTCTTATAGGGACGAAAGGACTGAAGCTGAAAAGACGGTGTCTTTTTCTGCAGAGATGTGACTTAGGGTAAAAACGGTGGATTTTCCAGCAGTTGCCGTGGCCACCAGGTCCGATGGACCGACCCCAAATAACTCCTCTTCCTTTATACGGCAATACACCTTTGTGCCGTTTGGAATCTGCATCACCTGACCACTGTCGTGTCCATAAACATCTTCTGGCAGATATGGACATCGCACTTACTCTTGATGCCAGAGTGCAAATATCCCTCTGTGCATCTCGCATATATAGAAATGCATCCTTTAAATGCTCTATAGTCAATAAAATACTGTCCCTGTCAAGGGTATCAATATTTTTAGTCAGGGAATCCGACCAAGCCACCCCAGCTCTGCACATCCAGGCTGAGGCGATCGCTGGTCGCAGTATAACACCAGTATGTGTGTATATACTTTTTATGATATTTTCCAGCCTCC